>NC_135235.1:459657979-459847979 GCF_051348905.1 Ranitomeya variabilis
CAGGGGGATGAGTGGAAAACCGCATTTAATACGCCCGAGGGCCACTTTGAGTATTTGGTGATGCCTTTTGGTCTTTCCAATGCCCCTTCAGTCTTCCAGTCCTTTATGCATGATATTTTCCGCGATTTTTTGGATAAATTTATGATAGTGTATCTGGATGATATTCTGATTTTTTCGGATGACTGGGACTCTCATGTCCGGCAAGTTAAGAGGGTTTTTCAGGTTTTGCGGTCTAATTCTCTGTGTGTCAAGGGTTCTAAGTGCGTTTTTGGGGTTCAGAGAATTTCCTTTTTGGGATATATTTTTTCTCCCTCTTCCATTGAGATGGATCCTGTCAAGGTTCAAGCTATTTGTGATTGGACGCAGCCCTCTTCTCTTAAAAGTCTTCAGAAATTTTTGGGCTTTGCCAACTTTTATCGTCGATTTATTTCTGGTTTTTCGGATGTCGTTAAGCCATTGACCGATTTGACTAGACAGGGTGCTGATGTTGCTAATTGGTCCCCTGATGCTGTGGAGGCCTTTCAGGAGCTTAAGCGCCGTTTTTCTTCTGCCCCTGTGTTGCGTCAGCCTGATGTGACTCTTCCTTTTCAGGTTGAGGTCGACGCTTCTGAGATCGGAGCTGTGGCAGTGTTGTCGCAGAAAAGTTCTGACTGCGCCGTGATGAGGACTTGTGCCTTCTTTTCCCGTAAATTTTCGCCCGCTGAGCGGAATTATGATGTTGGGAATCGGGAGCTTTTGGCCATGAAGTGGGCGTTTGAGGAGTGGCGCCATTGGCTCGAGGGGGCCAGACATCAGGTGGTGGTATTGACTGACCACAAAAATTTGATTTATCTTGAGACCGCCAGGCGCCTGAATCCTAGACAGGCGCGCTGGTCATTATTTTTTTCTCGGTTTAATTTTGTGGTATCGTACCTACCAGGTTCTAAGAATGTTAAGGCGGATGCCCTTTCTAGGAGTTTTGAGCCTGATTCACCTGGCAACTCTGACCCCACAGGTATTCTTAAGGAGGGAGTTATCTTGTCAGCTGTTTCTCCAGACCTGCGGCGGGCCTTGCAGGAGTTTCAGGCGGATAGACCGGATCGTTGTCCGCCTGATAGGCTGTTTGTTCCTGATGATTGGACCAGTAAAGTCATCTCTGAGGTGCATTCTTCTGCGTTGGCAGGTCATCCTGGAATTTTTGGTACCAGGGATTTGGTGGCAAGATCCTTCTGGTGGCCTTCCCTGTCACGAGATGTGCGAGGCTTTGTGCAGTCTTGTGACGTTTGTGCTCGGGCCAAGCCTTGTTGTTCTCGGGCTAGTGGATTATTGTTGCCCTTGCCTATTCCTAAGAGGCCTTGGACACACATCTCGATGGATTTTATTTCAGATCTGCCTGTTTCTCAGAGGATGTCTGTCATCTGGGTGGTGTGTGACCGTTTTTCTAAGATGGTTCATTTGGTTCCCCTGCCCAAATTGCCTTCTTCTTCCGAGTTGGTGCCCCTGTTTTTTCAAAATGTTGTTCGTTTGCATGGTATTCCTGAGAATATCGTTTCTGACAGAGGAACCCAATTTGTGTCTAGATTTTGGCGGGCATTTTGTGCTAGGATGGGCATAGATTTGTCTTTTTCGTCTGCTTTTCACCCTCAGACTAATGGCCAGACCGAGCGGACTAATCAGACCCTGGAGACATATCTGAGGTGTTTTGTGTCTGCTGACCAGGATGATTGGGTTGCTTTTTTGCCATTGGCGGAGTTCGCCCTCAATAATCGGGCCAGCTCTGCCACCTTGGTTTCCCCGTTTTTCTGTAATTCGGGGTTCCATCCTCGATTTTCCTCCGGTCAGATGGAATCCTCGGATTGTCCTGGAGTGGATGCGGTGGTGGAGAGATTGCATCATATCTGGGGGCAGGTGATGGACAATTTAAAGTTGTCCCAGGAGAAGACTCAGCTTTTTGCCAACCGTCACCGTCGTGTTGGTCCTCGGCTTTGTGTTGGAGATTTGGTGTGGTTGTCTTCTCGTTTTGTCCCTATGAGGGTCTCATCTCCTAAGTTTAAGCCTCGGTTCATCGGTCCGTATAAAATATTGGAGATTCTTAACCCTGTTTCCTTCCGTTTGGACCTCCCTGCATCCTTTTCTATTCATAACGTTTTTCATCGGTCGTTATTGCGCAGGTATGAGGCACCGGTTGTGCCTTCCGTTGAGCCTCCTGCTCCGGTGTTGGTTGAGGGTGAGTTGGAGTACGTTGTGGAAAAAATCCTAGACTCCCGTGTTTCCAGACGGAGACTCCAGTATCTGGTCAAGTGGAAGGGATACGGCCAGGAGGATAATTCTTGGGTCACTGCATCTGATGTTCATGCCTCTGATCTGGTTCGTGCCTTTCATAGGGCCCATCCTGATCGCCCTGGTGGTTCTGGTGAGGGTTCGGTGCCCCCTCCTTGAGGGGGGGGTACTGTTGTGAATTTGGATTCTGGGCTCCCCCGGTGGCTACTGGTGGAATTGAACTTGTGACATCATCTTCCCTGTTCACCTGTTCTGATTAGATCTGGGTGTCGCTATATAACCTGGCTTCTCTGTTAGATGCTTGCCGGTCAACAATGTTATCAGAAGCCTCTCTGTGCTTGTTCCTGCTCCCAGCCATCTACTAGATAAGTTGGACATTCGTCCATGTTTTGTTTTTGTATTTTGGTTCCAGTTCACAGCTGCAGTTTCGTTACTGTGTCTGGAAAGCTCTTGTTGATCAGGAATTGCCACTCTGGTATTATGAGTTAATGCCAGAGTCCTAAAGTAATTTCTGGATGTGTTTTGTTAGGGTTTTCTACTGACCATGAAAGTATGCTTTCTGTCTTCTGCTATCTAGAAAGCGGACCTCAAATTTGCTAAAACTATTTTCCTGCTGCGTTTGTTGTTTCATCTCATATCACCGCCAATATATGTGGGGGGCTTCTGTCTCCTTTTGGGCATTTCTCTAGAGGTGAGTCAGGTCTTATATTTCCCTCTGCTAGTATTATTTAGTTCTCCGGCCGGCGCTGGGCATATAGGGATAAAAAGTAGGACATGCTACCTGGCTACTTCTAGATGATGCGGTAGGTTTAGTTCATGGTCAGTACAGTTACATCTTCCAAGAGCTTGTTCCTATAGAGGCTTATGCTAGTTCTCTGGCCATGGAGATCATGACAGAGATCCAGACGAAATGACACAGGGTCAAGGACTTCCAGAATCTTATAAGGACCGATAAACCGAGGCTTGAACTTAGGAGAGGAGACCTTCATAGGAACGAAGCGAGAAGACAACCACACCAAGTCCCCAACGCGAAGTCGGGGACCCACACAGCGACGGCGGTTGGCAAAGAGCTGAGCCTTCTCTTGAGACAGCTTCAAATTGTCCACCACATGATTCCAAATCTGATACAACCTATCCACCACAACATCCACTCCAGGACAGTCAGAAGGCTCCACCTGACCCGAGGAAAAACGAGGATGAAACCCTGAATTACAAAAAAAAGGAGAAACCAAAGTAGCAGAACTAGCCCGATTATTAAGGGCAAACTCGGCCAACGGCAAAAAAGTAACCCAGTCGTCCTGATCAGCAGAAACAAAACATCTGAAATAAGTCTCCAAGGTCTGATTAGTTCGCTCGGTTTGGCCATTCGTCTGAGGATGGAAGGCCGACGAAAAAGACAAATCAATGCCCAATTTAGCACAAAAGGTCCGCCAAAATCTAGACACAAACTGGGATCCTCTGTCAGAAACAATGTTCTCAGGAATCCCGTGCAAACGAACCACATTTTGAAAAAACAGTGGAACCAACTCGGAGGAGGAAGGCAACTTAGGCAAGGGCACCAAATGGACCATCTTAGAAAAACGATCACACACCACCCAGATGACAGACATTCTCTGATAGACAGGGAGATCTGAAATAAAATCCATGGAAATGTGCATCTAAGGCCTCTTCGGGACAGGCAAAGGTAACAGCAAACCACTGGCTCGAGAACAGCAAGGCTTAGCCCGAGCACAAATTCCACAAGACTGCACAAAGGAACGCACATCCCGCGACAAGGAAGGCCACCAAAAAGACCTGGCCACCAAGTCTCTGGTACCAAATATTCCAGGATGGCCCGCCAACACCGAAGAATGAACCTCGGAGATGACTCTGTTTTTCCATCTATCCGGGACAAACAGTCTCTCCGGTGGACAGCGATCAGGTCTATCCGCCTGAAACTCTTGCAGCACACGTCGCAAATCTGGGGAGATGGCAGACAAAATCACCCCTTCTCTAAGGATACCAGCCGGCTCTGAATCTCCAGGAGAGTCAGGCACAAAACTCCTAGAAAGAGCATCAGCCTTCACATTCTTCGAACCAGGCAGGTACGAAACCACAAAATCAAAACGAGAGAAAAACAACGACCAGCGAGCCTGTCTGGGATTCAGCCGCTTGGCCGACTCGAGGTAAATCAAATTCTTGTGATCAGTAAAGACCACCACACGATGCTAAGCTCCCTCGAGCCAATGTCGCCACTCCTCAAATGCCCACTTCATAGCCAACAACTCCCGATTACCGACATCATAATTCCGCTCGGCAGGCGAAAACTTTCTTGAAAAGAAAGCACATGGCTTCATCACAGAGTCATCGGAGCTTCTCTGCGACAAAACAGCCCCCGCTCCAATCTCGGAAGCATCAACCTCCACCTGGAAGGGAAGTGAGACATCTGGCTGACATAAGACCGGAGCCGAAGAAAACCGGCGCTTCAGCTCCCGAAAGGCCTCCACAGCCGCAGAGGACCAATTAGTCACATCAGAACCTTTCTTGGTCAAATCCGTCAAAGGCTTAACAACACCAGAAAAATTAGCTATGAAGCGACGGTAAAAATTAGCAAAACCCAAGAACTTCTGAAGACTCTTAACAGATGTAGGCTGCGTCCAGTCATGAATAGCCTGAACCTTGACTGGGTCCATCTCAATAGTAGAAGGAGAAAAAATGAAACCCAAAAAAGAAATCTTCTGGACTCCAAAAAGACATTTTGAGCCTTTCACAAATAAAGCATTGTCACGCAGGACCTGAAAGACCAACCTGACCTGCTTAACATGAGACTCCCAATCATCCGAAAAAAACAGAATATCATCCAGATACACAATCATAAACTTATCCAGATATTCACGGAAGATGTCGTGCATAAAGGACTGAAAGACTGAAGGAGCATTAGAAAGTCCAAAAGGCATCACCAGGTACTCAAAATGGCCTTCAGGCGTATTAAATGCAGTTTTCCATTCATCACCCTGTTTTATACGCACAAGGTTATACGCACCACGAAGATCTATCTTGGTGAACCAACTAGACCCCCTAATGCGAGCAAACAAATCAGTTAACAATGGCAAAGGATACTGAAATTTGACCGTGATTTTATTCAAAAGGCGATAATCAATACAAGGTCTCAGGGAACCATCCTTCTTAGCCACAAAAAAGAATCCTGCACCAAGAGGGGAAGAGGATGGGCGAATATGTCCCTTCTCCAAAGACTCCTTTATATAACTCCGCATGGCAGCATGCTCCAGCACAGATAAATTGAAAAGTCGTCCCTTAGGAAACTTACTACCAGGAATCAAATTTATAGCACAATCACAGTCCCTATGAGGAGGTAGAGAATTGAGTTTGGGCTCCTCAAATACATCCTGGTAGTCCGACAAAAACGTAGGGACTTCAGAAGGAGTGGACGAAGCAATTGACACCACAGGAGCGTCACCATGAATTCCCTGACAACCCCAACTTGACACAGACATAGCTTTCCAATCCAGGACTGGATTATGAGTCTGCAACCATGGTAGACCCAACACGACGACATCATGCAAATTATGCAATACAAGAAAGCGAATCACTTCCTGATGAACAGGAGTCATGCACATGGTCACTTGTGTCCAGTACTGAGGTCTATTCGTAGCCAATGGTGTAGAGTCAATTCCCTTTAGTGGAATAGGGAATTTTAAAGGCTCCAAATCAAAACCACAGCACCTGGCAAATGACCAATCCATCAGACTCAGGGCAGCACCTGAGTCTACAAAGGCATTAACCGGGTAAGATGACAGGGAACAAATCAGGGTAACAGACAAAATGAACTTAGGCTGTAAAGTACCAATGGTGACAGATTTATCAACCTTTTTTTTGCGCTTAGAGCATGCTGAGATAACATGAGCTGAGTCACCACAGTAAAAGCACAACCCATTTTGCCGTCTATAATTTTGCCGTTCACTTCTGGTCAGAATTCTGTCACATTGCATAGATTCAGGTGTCTGTTCAGAAAACACCGCCAAATGGTGCACAGGTTTGCGCTCCCGCAACCGCCGATCAATCTGAATGGCCAGAGTCATTGACTCATTCAGACCTGCAGGCGTAGCGAACCCCACCATGACATTCTTAATGGCTTCAGAAAGACCTTCTCTGAAATTAGCAGCCAGGGCACACTCATTCCACTGAGTAAGCACCGACCATTTCCGAAATTTCTGGCAGTACACCTCTGCTTCATCTTGCCCCTGCGAGAGGGCCAATAACGCTTTTTCAGCCTGGTTCTCAAGATTAGGTTCCTCATAGAGCAATCCAAGGGCCAGAAAAAACGCATCTACACTAAGCAATGCAGGATCCCCTGGCGCCAATGCGAAGGCCCAATCTTGTGGGTCACCACGCAAAAAGGAAATGATAATCTTAACTTGCTGAACAGCATCACCAGAGGAACGAGGTTTTAAAGAAAGAAACAACTTAAAATTGTTCCTAAAATTCAGGAACCTAGATCTATCTCCAGAAAACAACTCCGGAATAGGTATTCTAGGCTCAGACATAGGACTGTGAACAACAAAATCCTGAATACTTTGAACCCTAGCAGCAAGGTGATCCAGACTGGAAGCCAAGCTCTGGACATCCATGTCAGCAGGTGAACTCAGAGCCACACCAAGATTAAGAGGAGGAGAGAAGCTAGCAAGCAGCTAGACACAAGGCAACAACAAGAAAAAAAAGGATCACAAATAGACCAGCAAGTGAATAAACTAAGGACGAGCTCTAGGGAGATGGTAACTGGACTGATCGCAAATCTGAACCTATCCAACACAACTAGAGGTAGCCGGTGAACGTGCTTAAAAAATTTCTAGACGTCTCGAGCCAGCCTGAGGAACTAGCTACCCCTAAAGAGAAAGAAAGACCTCGCTTGCCTCCAGAGAAATAATCCCCAAAGATATAGAAGCCCCTGTTGTGAATTAGACTTTTTGGCTCCCTCTTGTGGTTACTAGTGATATGACTCTGGGATTTTCTTCCCTCAGTTTGCACCCACCTGGGTCATTAGTCAGGGGTGTTGCTATATAAACTCCCTGGATCCTTAGTCCAGTGCCTGGCATCGTTGTAATCAGATCCCTTCTGTTTGCTCCTATCTGCTGGTCCTGGTTCGTGCAAAATTAAGCTAAGTCTTGCTTCTTTGTTTTTTGGGTTATTTGCTTGCTCTCATTTTTTGTCCAGCTTGTACTAAATGTGATTCCTGACCTTGCTGGAAGCTCTAGGGGGCTGGTGTTCTCCCCCCGGGCCGTTAGATGGTTCAGGGGTTCTTGAATTTCCAGCGTGGATATTTTTGATAGGGTTTTTGCTGACCATATAAGTTATCTTACTATATTCTGCTATTAGCTAGTGGGCCTCTCTTTGCTAAATACCTAGCTCATTCTTACGTTTGTCTTTTCCTCTTACCTCACCGTTATTATTTGTTGGGGGCTTGTATCCAACTTTTGGGGTCTTTTCTCTGAAGGCAAGAAAGGTCTTTCTTTTCCCTTCTAGGGTTAGTTAGTTCTCCGGCTGGCGCGAGACGTCTAGAATCAACGTAGGCACGTTCCCCGGCTGCTGTTATTTGTGGTGCTAGGATTAGATATATGGTCAGCCCAGTTACCACTGCCCTATGAGCTGGTTTTAGTGTTTACAGACTTAGTAATTATTTCTGAGACCCTCTGCCATTGGGGTCATAACAGTATGCCAGGCCAACATTGAATGTTTAATGCATTGCAGAAGTGGGACAACAAGAAAGGAAATTCTGAGTTTTTTTTTTTCTCTCTTTCTCCCCTTTACCTTTGAGTGGCTTGTGCTTGCTGCAGACATGAATGTCCAGACCTTGATTACAAGTGTAGACCAGCTGGCTGCTCGTGTGCAGGGCATACAAGATTTTGTTACCAGTAGTCCTATGTCTGAACCTAAAATACCTATTCCTGAACTGTTTTCTGGAGACCGATTTAGGTTTAGGAATTTCAAGAATAATTGTAAATTGTTTCTTTCTCTGAGACCCCGTTCATCTGGAGATTCAGCTCAGCAAGTTAAAATTGTTATTTCTTTTTTACGGGGCGACCCTCAGGATTGGGCTTTCTCGCTAGCGCCAGGAGATCCGGCATTGGCAAATATTGATGCGTTTTTTTCTGGCGCTCGGATTGCTTTACGAGGAACCCAATCTTGAAGTTCAGGCAGAAAAAGCCTTGCTGGCTATTTCTCAGGGCCAGGATGAGGCTGAGGTGTATTGCCAAAAATTTCGGAAATGGTCCGTGCTTACTCAGTGGAATGAGTGTGCTCTGGCCGCAAATTTCAGAAATGGCCTTTCTGAAGCCATTAAGAATGTGATGGTGGGTTTCCCCATTCCTACAAATCTGAATGATTCCATGGCGCTGGCTATTCAAATTGACCGGCGTTTGCGGGAGCGCAAAACCGCTAATCCTCTGGTGGTGTTGTCTGAACAAACACCTGATTTAATGCAATGTGATAGAATTCAGACTAGAAATGAGCGGAAAAATCATAGACGTCAGAATGGATTGTGTTTTTACTGTGGTGATTCTACACATGTTATATCAGCATGCTCTAAACGCCTAACAAGGGTTGTTAGTCCTGTCGCCATTGGTAAATTGCAACCTAAATTTATTTTGTCTGTGACTTTAATTTGCTCATTGTCGTCTTACCCTGTTATGGCGTTTGTGGATTCAGGTGCTGCCCTGAGTCTTATGGATCTGTCATTTGCCAAGCGCTGTGGTTTTGTTCTTGAACCGTTGGTAAATCCTATTCCTCTTAGAGGTATTGATGCTACGCCATTGGCGGAAAATAAACCGCAGTTTTGGACTCAGGTAACCATGTGCATGACTCCTGAACATCGGGAGGTGATTCGTTTTCTTGTTCTGCATAAAATGCATGATTTGGTCGTTTTGGGTCTGCCATGGTTACAGACCCACAATCCAGTCTTGGATTGGAAGGCAATGTCTGTGTCAAGTTGGGGCTGTCAGGGAATTCATGCTGATTCCCCGCCGGTGTCTATTGCTTCCTCTACTCCTTTGGAAGTTCCTGAGTATTTGTCTGATTATCAGGATGTATTCAGCGAGTCCAGATCCAGTGCTTTGCCTCCTCATAGGGACTGTGACTGCTCCATAGATTTGATTCCAGGTAGTAAATTTCCTAAGGGAAGATTATTTAATCTGTCTGTACCTGAGCATGCCGCAATGCATTCGTATATCAAGGAGTCTCTGGAGAAGGGGCATATCCATCCATCCTCTTCCCCTCTTGGTGCGGGATTCTTTTTTGTGGCCAAGAAGGACGGATCTTTGAGACCTTGTATTGACTATCGGCTTCTGAATAAAATCACTGTTAAATTTCAGTATCCTTTGCCTCTGTTGTCGGACTTGTTTGCCCGGATTAAAGGTGCCAAGTGGTTCACCAAGATAGATCTTCGTGGTGCGTACAACCTTGTGCGCATTAAGCAAGGAGATGAATGGAAGACTGCATTTAATACGCCCGAAGGTCATTTTGAGTACTTGGTGATGCCTTTTGGGCTCTCTAATGCTCCCTCAGTGTTTCAGTCCTTTATGCATGATATTTTCCAGAAGTATCTGGATAAATTTATGATTGTTTATCTGGATGATATTCTGGTTTTCTCTGAAGATTGGGACTCATATGTGGAGCAGGTCAGGATGGTGTTTCAGGTTTTGCGTGAGAATGCTTTGTTTGTTAAGGGCTCAAAGTGTCTCTTTGGAGTACAGAAGGTTCCCTTTTTGGGGTTTATTTTTTCCCCTTCTGCTGTGGAGATGGACCCAGTCAAGGTCCGAGCTATTCATGAGTGGACTCAACCCACGTCAGTTAAGAGTCTTCAGAAGTTCTTGGGTTTTGCTAACTTCTACCGTCGTTTTATCGCTAATTTTTCTAGCGTTGTTAAACCTTTGACGGATATGACCAAGAAAGGTTCTGATGTTGCTAACTGGGCTCCTGCAGCCGTGGAGGCGTTCCAGGAGTTGAAACGCCGGTTTACTTCGGCGCCTGTTTTGTGCCAGCCTGATGTCTCACTGCCCTTTCAGGTCGAAGTGGATGCTTCTGAGATTGGGGCAGGGGCCATTTTGTCACAGAGAGGCCCTGGTTGTTCGGTAATGAGACCATGTGCTTTCTTCTCTAGGACGTTTTCGCCTGCTGAGCGGAATTATGATGTTGGCAATCGGGAGTTGCTGGCCATGAAGTGGGCATTTGAGGAGTGGCGTCATTGGCTCGAGGGTGCTAAGCATCGTGTGGTGGTCTTGACTGATCACAAAAATCTGATGTATCTCGAGTCTGCTAAACGCCTGAATCCTAGACAGGCCCGCTGGTCATTGTTTTTCTCCCATTTTGACTTTGTGGTCTCGTATTTACCAGGTTCAAAGAATGTGAAGGCTGATGCTCTTTCAAGGAGCTTTGTGCCTGACTCTCCTGGAGTCGCAGAGCCGGTTGGTATTCTTAAAGAGGGAGTTATCTTGTCAGCCATTTCTCCTGATTTGCGACGCGTGTTGCAGAGATTTCAGGCTGGTAGACCTGACTCTTGTCCACCTGACAGACTGTTTGTTCCTGATAAGTGGACCAGCAGAGTCATTTCCGAGGTTCATTCCTCGGTGTTGGCAGGTCATCCGGGAATTTTTGGCACCAGAGATCTGGTGGCTAGGTCCTTTTGGTGGCCTTCCTTGTCACGGGATGTGCGGTCATTTGTGCAGTCCTGTGGGACTTGTGCTCGAGCTAAGCCTTGCTGTTCTCGTGCCAGCGGGTTGCTCTTGCCCTTGCCTGTCCCGAAGAGGCCTTGGACACACATTTCCATGGATTTCATTTCTGATCTCCCGGTGTCTCAGGGTATGTCTGTCATCTGGGTGGTATGTGATCGCTTTTCGAAAATGGTCCATTTGGTGCCTTTGCCTAAGCTGCCTTCCTCTTCCGATCTGGTTCCTGTGTTCTTTCAGAATGTGGTTCGTTTACACGGCATTCCTGAGAATATTGTGTCTGACAGAGGATCCCAGTTTGTTTCCAGGTTCTGGCGATCCTTTTGTGCTAGGATGGGCATTGATTTGTCGTTCTCGTCTGCCTTTCATCCTCAGACTAATGGACAAACGGAGCGAACTAATCAGACTCTGGAGGCTTATTTGAGGTGTTTTGTTTCGGCAGATCAGGATGATTGGGTGACCTTCTTGCCGTTGGCTGAGTTTGCCCTTAATAATCGGGCTAGTTCCGCTACTTTGGTTTCGCCATTTTTCTGCAACTCTGGTTTCCATCCTCGTTTTTCCTCGGGACATGTGGAGCCTTCTGACTGTCCTGGGGTGGATTCTGTGGTGGATAGGTTGCAGCAGATCTGGAATCATGTGGTGGACAACTTAAAATTGTCACAGGAGAAGGCTCAGCGCTTTGCCAACCGCCGCCGCGGTGTGGGTCCCCGACTTCGTGTTGGGGATTTGGTGTGGCTGTCTTCTCGATTTGTTCCTATGAAGGTCTCCTCTCCTAAATTTAAGCCTCGCTTCATCGGTCCTTACAAGATATTGGAAATCCTTAAACCAGTGTCCTTTCGCTTGGATCTTCTGGTGTCGTTTGCCATTCACAACGTGTTCCATAGGTCTTTGTTGCGACGCTACGTTGTGCCTGTGGTTCCTTCTGCTGAGCCTCCTGCTCCGGTGTTGGTTGAGGGCGAGTTGGAGTACGTGGTGGAGAAGATCTTGGATTCTCGTCTCTCCAGACGGAGGCTTCAGTATCTGGTCAAGTGGAAGGGCTATGGTCAGGAGGATAATTCCTGGGTGGTTGCCTCTGATGTGCATGCGGCCGATTTAGTTTGTGCCTTTCACGCTGCTCATCCTGATCGCCCTGGTGGTCTTGGTGAGGGTTCGGTGACCCCTCCTTAAGGGGGGGGTACTGTTGTGAATTAGACTTTTTGGCTCCCTCTTGTGGTTACTAGTGATATGACTCTGGGATTTTCTTCCCTCAGTTTGCACCCACCTGGGTCATTAGTCAGGGGTGTTGCTATATAAACTCCCTGGATCCTTAGTCCAGTGCCTGGCATCGTTGTAATCAGATCCCTTCTGTTTGCTCCTATCTGCTGGTCCTGGTTCGTGCAAAATTAAGCTAAGTCTTGCTTCTTTGTTTTTTGGGTTATTTGCTTGCTCTTATTTTTTGTCCAGCTTGTACTAAATGTGATTCCTGACCTTGCTGGAAGCTCTAGGAGGCTGGTGTTCTCCCCCCGGGCCGTTAGACGGTTCGGGGGTTCTTGAATTTCCAGCGTGGATATTTTTGATAGGGTTTTTGCTGACCATATAAGTTATCTTACTATATTCTGCTATTAGCTAGTGGGCCTCTCTTTGCTAAATACCTAGCTCATTCTTACGTTTGTCTTTTCCTCTTACCTCACCGTTATTATTTGTTGGGGGCTTGTATCCAACTTTTGGGGTCTTTTCTCTGGAGGCAAGAAAGGTCTTTCTTTTCCCTTCTAGGGTTAGTTAGTTCTCCGGCTGGCGCGAGACGTCTAGAATCAACGTAGGCACGTTCCCCGGCTGCTGTTATTTGTGGTGCTAGGATTAGATATATGGTCAGCCCAGTTACCACTGCCCTATGAGCTGGTTTTAGTGTTTGCAGACTTAGTAATTATTTCTGAGACCCTCTGCCATTGGGGTCTGTCATGATTCTCAATGGCGAGAGAACATAGCCCAGCATATATGAGAACTAGCTCTTGGAAGATGGAAACTATACTGACCATGAACTAAACCTGCCGCACAACTAGAAGTGGCCGGGTAGCATGCCTACGTTTTTTAACCCTAGATGCCCAGCGCCAGCCGGAGAACTACCTAATCCTAGCAGAGGAAAAGACAGTCCTGGCTCACCTCTAGAGAAATTTTCCCAAAAAGCAGACAGAGGCCCCCACATATATTGGCGGTGATTTTAGATGAAATGACAAACGTAGTATGAAAATAGGTTTAGCAAAATCGAGGTCCGCTTTCTAGATAGCAGGAAGACAGAAAGGACACTTTCATGGTCAGCAGAAAACCCTATCAAAACACCATCCAGAAATTCCTTTAAGACTCTAGCATTAACTCATAACACCAGAGTGGCAATTTCCGATCACAAGAGCTTTCCAGACACAGTAACGAAACAGCAGCTGTGAACAGGAACAAAATGCAAAAACACACAAGGACAAAAGTCCAACTTAGCTGGGAGTTGTCTAGTAGCAGGAACAAGCACAGAAGGCTTCTGATTACATTGTTGACCGGCAAGAAACTGACAGAGGAGCAAGGTTATATAGCGACTCCCACATCCTGATAGGAGCAGGTGAACAGAGGGGATGATGCACACAAGTTCAATTCCACAAGTGGCCACCGGGGGAGCCCAGAATCCAATTTCACAACAGTACCCCCCCCTCAAGGAGGGGGCACCGAACCCTCACCAGAACCACCAGGGCGATCAGGATGAGCCCTATGAAAGGCACGGACAAGATCGGAGGCATGAACATCAGAGGCAGTGACCCAAGAATTATCCTCCTGACCGTATCCCTTCCATTTGACCAGATACTGGAGTCTCCGTCTGGAAACACGAGAGTCTAAGATCTTTTCCACAACGTACTCCAACTCACCCTCAACCAACACCGGAGCAGGAGGCTCAACGGAAGGCACAACCGGTACCTCATACCTGCGCAACAATGACCGATGAAAAACGTTATGAATCGAAAAGGATGCAGGGAGGTCCAAATGGAAGGACACAGGGTTAAGAATCTCCAATATCTTGTACGGGCCGATGAACCGAGGCTTAAACTTAGGAGAAGAAACCCTCATAGGGACAAAACGAGAAGACAACCACACCAAGTCCCCAACACAAAGCCGAGGACCAACACGACGACGGCGGTTGGCAAAAAGCTGAGTCTTCTCCTGGGACAACTTCAAATTGTCCACCACCTGCCCCCAAATCTGATGCAACCTCTCCACCACAGCATCCACTCCAGGACAATCCGAAGACTCCACCTGACCGGAGGAAAATCGAGGATGAAACCCCAAATTACAGAAAAACGGGGACACCAAGGTGGCAGAGCTGGCCCGATTATTGAGGGCGAACTCCGCCAAAGGCAAAAAAGCAACCCAATCATCCTGATCCGCAGACACAAAACACCTCAAATATGTCTCCAAGGTCTGATTAGTCCGCTCGGTCTGGCCATTAGTCTGAGGATGGAAAGCAGACGAAAAAGACAAATCTATGCCCATCCTAGCACAGAATGCCCGCCAAAATCTAGACACGAATTGGGTCCCTCTGTCAGAAACGATATTCTCAGGAATACCATGCAAACGAACAACATTTTGAAAAAACAGAGGAACCAACTCGGAAGAAGAAGGCAACTTAGGCAAGGGAACCAGATGGACCATCTTAGAGAAACGGTCACACACCACCCAGATGACAGACATCTTCTGAGAAACAGGCAGATCCGAAATAAAATCCATCGAGATGTGCGTCCAAGGCCTCTTCGGGATAGGCAAGGGCAACAACAATCCACTAGCCCGAGAACAACAAGGCTTGGCCCGAGCACAAACGTCACAAGACTGCACAAAGCCTCGCACATCTCGTGACAGGGAAGGCCACCAGAAGGACCTTGCCACCAAATCCCTGGTACCAAAGATTCCAGGATGACCTGCCAACGCAGAAGAATGAACCTCAGAGATGACTCTACTGGTCCAATCATCAGGAACAAACAGTCTACCAGGTGGGCAACGATCAGGTCTATCCGCCTGAAACTCCTGCAAGGCCCGCCGCAGGTCTGGAGAAACGGCAGACAATATCACTCCATCTTTAAGGATACCTGTGGGCACAGAATTACCAGGGGAGTCAGGCTCAAAACTCCTAGAAAGGGCATCCGCCTTAACATTCTTAGAACCCGGTAGGTACGACACCACAAAATTAAACCGAGAGAAAAACAACGACCAGCGCGCCTGTCTAGGATTCAGGCGCCTGGCAGACTCAAGGTAAATTAAATTTTTGTGGTCAGTCAATACCACCACCTGATGTCTGGCCCCCTCAAGCCAGTGACGCCACTCCTCAAAAGCCCACTTCATGGCCAAAAGCTCCCGATTCCCAATATCATAATTCCGCTCGGCGGGCGAAAATTTACGGGAAAAAAAAGCACAAGGTCTCATCACGGAGCAGTCGGAACTTCTCTGCGACAACACCGCCCCAGCTCCGATTTCAGAAGCGTCGACCTCAACCTGAAAAGGAAGAGCAACATCAGGCTGACGCAACACTGGGGCGGAAGAAAAGCGGCGCTTGAGCTCCCGAAAGGCCTCCACAGCATCAGGGGACCAATCAGCAACATCAGCACCCTTCTTAGTCAAATCAGTCAATGGTTTTACAACATCAGAAAAACCAGCAATAAATCGACGATAAAAGTTAGCAAAGCCCAAAAATTTCTGAAGACTCTTAAGAGAAGAGGGTTGCGTCCAATCACCAATAGCCTGAACCTTGACAAGATCCATCTCGATGGAAGAGGGGGAAAAAATGTATCCCAAGAAAGAAATCTTTTGAACCCCAAAAACACACTTAGAACCCTTCACACACAAGGAATTAGACCGCAAAACCTGAAAAACCCTCCTGACCTGCTGGACATGAGAGTCCCAGTCATCCGAAAAAATCAGAATATCATCCAGATACACAATCATAAATTTATCCAAATAATCGCGGAAAATGTCATGCATAAAGGACTGGAAGACTGAAGGGGCATTTGAAAGACCAAAAGGCATCACCAAATACTCAAAATGGCCCTCGGGCGTATTAAATGCGGTTTTCCACGCATCCCCCTGCTTGATTCGCACCAAATTATACGCCCCACGGAGATCAATCTTAGAGAACCACTTGGCCCCCTTTATACGAGCAAACAAATCAGTAAGCAGTGGTAACGGATATTGATATTTAACCGTGATTTTATTCAAAAGTCGATAATCAATACACGGCCTCAAAGAGCCGTCTTTCTTAGACACAAAGAAAAAACCGGCTCCTAAGGGAGATGACGAAGGACGAATATGTCCCTTTTCCAAGGACTCCTTTATATATTCTCGCATAGCAGCGTGTTCAGGCACAGACAGATTAAATAAACGACCCTTAGGGTATTTACTACCCGGAATCAAGTCTATGGCACAATCGCACTCCCGGTGCGGAGGTAGTGAACCAACCTTGGGTTCTTCAAAAACGTCACGAAAGTCAGACAAGAATTCAGGAATCTCAGAGGGAATAGATGATGAAATGGAAACCAAAGGTACGTCCCCATGAGTTCCTTTACATCCCCAGCTTAACACAGACATAGCTCTCCAGTCGAGGACTGGGTTATGAGATTGCAGCCATGGCAATCCCAGCACCAAAACATCATGTAGATTATACAGCACCAGAAAGCGAATAACCTCCTGGTGATCCGGATTAACACGCATAGTCACTTGTGTCCAGTATTGTGGTTTATTACTAGCCAATGGGGTGGAGTCAATCCCTTTCAGAGGTATCGGAGCCTCCAGTGGCTCCAAATCATACCCACAGCGTTTGGCAAAGGACCAATCCATAAGACTCAAAGCAGCGCCAGAGTCGACATAGGCGTCCGCGGTAATAGATGACAAAGAACAAATCAGGGTCACAGATAGAATAAACTTAGACTGTAAAGTGCTAATTGAAACAGACTTGTCAGGCTTCTTAGTACGCTTAAAGCATGCTGATATAACATGAGTTGAATCACCACAATAGAAGCACAACCCATTTTTTCGTCTAAAATTCTGCCGCTCGCTTCTGGACAGAATTCTATCACATTGCATATTTTCTGGCGTTTTCTCAGTAGACACCGCCAAATGGTGCACAGGTTTGCGCTCCCGCAGACGCCTATCGATCTGAATAGCCATCGTCATGGACTCATTCAGACTCGCAGGCACAGGGAACCCCACCATAACATCCTTAATGGCATCAGAGAGACCTTCTCTGAAAATCGCCGCCAGGGCGCACTCATTCCACTGAGTAAGCACAGACCATTTGCGGAATTTTTGGCAGTATATTTCAGCTTCATCTTGCCCCTGAGACAAGGACATCAAGGCCTTTTCCGCCTGAAGCTCTAAATGAGGTTCCTCATAAAGCAACCCCAAGGCCAGAAAAAACGCATCCACATTGAGCAATGCAGGATCCCCTGGTCCCAATGCAAAAGCCCAGTCTTGAGGGTCGCCCCGGAGCAAGGAAATTACAATCCTGACCTGCTGTGCAGGGTCTCCGGCAGAGCGAGACTTCAGGGACAAAAACAATTTGCAATTATTTTTAAAATTTTGAAAGTGAGATCTATTCCCCGAGAAGAATTCAGGCAAAGGAATTCTAGGCTCAGACATAGGTGCATGAACAACAAAATCTTGCAAATTTTGTACCTTTGTGGCGAGATTATTCAAACCTGTAGCTACACTCTGAAGATCCATTTGAAACAGGTGAACACAGAGCCATTCAAGGATTAGAAGGAGAGAAAGAGAGGAAGGCTGCAGTATAGGCAGACTAGCAAGTGATTCAATTAAGAGCACACTCAGAACTAGAGGAAAAAAAAAAAAAAAATTGTAGCAGACTTCTTTTTTCTCTCCTTTCTCAGCCAGTAATTTAACCTTTTTTTTTGGGCCGGTCAAACTGTCATGATTCTCAATGGCGAGAGAACATAGCCCAGCATATATGAGAACTAGCTCTTGGAAGATGGAAACTATACTGACCATGAACTAAACCTGCCGCACAACTAGAAGTGGCCGGGTAGCATGCCTACGTTTTTTAACCCTAGATGCCCAGCGCCAGCCGGAGAACTACCTAATCCTAGCAGAGGAAAAGACAGTCCTGGCTCACCTCTAGAGAAATTTTCCCAAAAAGCAGACAGAGGCCCCCACATATATTGGCGGTGATTTTAGATGAAATGACAAACGTAGTATGAAAATAGGTTTAGCAAAATCGAGGTCCGCTTTCTAGATAGCAGGAAGACAGAAAGGACACTTTCATGGTCAGCAGAAAACCCTATCAAAACACCATCCAGAAATTCCTTTAAGACTCTAGCATTAACTCATAACACCAGAGTGGCAATTTCCGATCACAAGAGCTTTCCAGACACAGTAACGAAACAGCAGCTGTGAACAGGAACAAAATGCAAAAACACACAAGGACAAAAGTCCAACTTAGCTGGGAGTTGTCTAGTAGCAGGAACAAGCACAGAAGGCTTCTGATTACATTGTTGACCGGCAAGAAACTGACAGAGGAGCAAGGTTATATAGCGACTCCCACATCCTGATAGGAGCAGGTGAACAGAGGGGATGATGCACACAAGTTCAATTCCACAAGTGGCCACCGGGGGAGCCCAGAATCCAATTTCACAACAGGGGTCATAACAAGCCCCCAACAAATATTAACGGTGAAGTCAGAAGAAGGCACATACATAGGGATGAAATCAGATTCAGCAAAAGAGGCCCACTAGTACTAGAAAGCAGAAAATAGAGCAGGGGTCTATGCGATCAATAAAAAACCCTTAAAAAATATCCATCCTGAGATTTCAAGAACCCACACACCAACTAACGGTGTGTGGGGAGAAACTCAGCCCACTACAGCAACCAGCAAGCAAGGGAATTACATTTTAGCAAGCTGGACAAGAAAACATGATAAACACTGCTGATCAAAAAATGAGCAAACAAAACTTAGCTTATCCTGGATGGACTGGGAGCAAGGTAGACAGAAGGAATCTGAGTAGCACTGATTACATCGACAGCCGGCAACAAGTGGAAGTAACACAGAGCTATATAGGAACCTCCCAGAGGATAACAAACCAGCTGATAGCCAGAGACCAGCAGGATAACAGACAAAGCCACCAGGGGGAGCCCAAAGCAAAAGTCACACCATACCACCAGTGACCACAAGAGGGAGCCTGAAAACAGAGCTCACAACACAATCCATTGTTTCTGTAGGGTGTCACACATGGCCATCTTCGAGTGGTGCAGATTCTCGTGCAGAACCTGTGCCATCTGTTATGATCCTGGTGGTTAGGAACACTTGAAATGACCTGATAGGTAAACCAGAAATATAGGACAAGCTCTGGGGATGTGGGAACTTTACTGACCGCAACCCTGATCCTATCACACACACTAAAGGCAGCCATGGAGCGTACCTAACTCTCCCTAGACGCCTCTTCACAGCTTGAGAGCTAGCTACCCCTAGAGAGAAACAAAGCCTCACTTGCCTCAGAGAAATTTCCCCAAAGTAAAGTCAGCCCCCCACAAATAATGACGGTGAGTTAAGAGGAAAATACAAACATAGGAATGAAAACAGGTTTTAGCAAATGAGGCCCACTAATACTAAATAGTAAGAAGATAGCAAGGGAACTGTGCGGTCAGTATAAAATACTACAAAAATATCCATGCAGAGAATACAAAAGACCCTCACACCGACTCACGATGTGAGGGCGCACCTCTGCACCCCAGAGCTTCCAGCAAGCAGGAAAATAGCATATAAGCAAGCTGGACTGAACTTATCATATACTGAGAAACATTTTCAAAAGCAATGAGAAAAAATGAACTAGCATGAACTTAGCTTCTCCTGGAGGAGACAGGTCACAAGGGAAGTCCCAGAGAGATCTGAACCAATACTGAATACAACGACAGCTGGCAACAAGTAAAGATCTAGGTGGAGTTAAATAGGAAACCAGCATAGCAGGAAACGAGGCAGCTGAGCCCAGCTAAAGACCAGCAGTATCACTCAAAGCCACCAGAGGGAGCCCACGAACAGAACTCAACAAAGTACCATTCATGACCACAGGAGGGAGCCTGAGAACGGAATTCACAACAGCCATCATTGGGTACAGTACCTGTGGTAGGCAGACCTTTTCACCCCTCCCCCATAGCACAGTGACGGTATCAGAGCAAGCCCCTATCTTTTGCCACCTATCTTTCTCCTCCTTATTTGCCTGTTCTTGTAACCGCGCTAAGATGTCTTTTGACACAAGTGGAGATGGTGGGGTGTCTAGGTGATGTACTTTAGAGGCTACAGGAGTGCTTGCTGCTTTCTTGGCAGCCTGGTCTGACAGTGCGTTACCCTTTGTCCGTCCATCAGTGCCTTTGGTATGTGCCTTTACCTTTATGATGCCTGCTTGGGTGGGAAGCTGTAGTGCATTCATAAATTGCTGGACTGCCTCAGCATGTTTAATGGGGTGGCCATTTGCTGTCAGGAAAGCCCTGGCTCTCCAGATAGGCCCATAATCGTGTGCAATGCCAAAAGCATACCTGGAATCAGTGTAGATATTTACAGTCTTACCTTCTGCTAGTTTGCACGCTTCTATGAGCGCCTTGAGCTCTGCTTCTTGTGCAGACATATGAGCTGGCATTGACTCTGCCTTGATTACCTCATGTTCTGAGACCACAGCATATCTGGTACAGAAGCGTCCTTGGTCATCTTGTTGACGGGATCCATCTACAAAAAGCTCAAAATCAGCATTAGAATGGGCACACTAGAGACAATAGGGAGACCAGCCGTTTCCTGGGACATCAATTCTAGACAATCATGTGGTTTGGAAATCTGATCTTGTTCTTCTGGATCCATTCTAGAAAGAAAAAGAGTGTCCTACTCCTCCCCCCTTTGGATCCATAGGAACTAGGAGAAGAGTAGCGGGTTTAGGACAGTGCACCTTTTCAAAATCACATTAGTAGGCATGAGAATAGCACACTGAAGTCGCAGCTGTCTAGCCATGGACAGGTGGCTAGGTTGTACTTGGTTAAGGATACTATGTACATCATGTGGGGTGGCCATAGCTTCTCCTGGTTGCAAGGGGCCATAAGCGGCAAGGTAGGCCTAACACTCTTTGGCTATGACTGGGCCTCCCTTTTTAGCTATCTGTTGGGCCAAACCACCTCTATATGACAGGGTAGAGTTGGCTGGGTTCACTATGGCTCCTACCTGGTGGGTAATCATGTCCCCATACCCTACTGAGAAAAGAACCTGGGAGCCCTGAGGTGTGATGTAGTAGCGTGAATGACAGGGGAACCAAACTTCAGGTTCTTGGAGAGTCTGGCCTTGTAAGTGTGAGGGTTTCATGGGAAGAGGAGGTCTAGGGGCCTTTCCAGGCTGGGGGTGTGCCATCTACACCGATTAAAACAAACTCTTGGTCTGAGAATTGACATAACGGGGCTTGAGAGGGAGTGAGATTCCCATACATAGGGTTAGAAAAGGCGTATTGGAGAACTGAATTTGTGTATGGTGGGAGGAGGGCAGAAACTGGAGTCTGTTACATGGGCCACTGATAAGGAACAAAGCTGCACCCTTGTATTGCGGTGGGGGCTAGAGAGCGAGCTGCTGATTTAACCTTCAATTTCCCTGCTGATGCAGAATGGGCATTTTGTTACAATAAAACAAAACACAGATCTACCAGCGCGTACTACACCAAGAAAATACAGAGAGAGAGAGCAGCCACATGCTGCCCCCTCCATTCCAGAAACACAGAGATAAGAAAAATCACAGCATTCCTCAGCGCAGAGAAAGCAATAGCACAGCTATTTAACCCCTCCCATCGGATATTTTGGAAAACTTTAACACAGAAACAAAATACAGCAGTTCTCAGACTTAATTTCTACAAAACATTCCTCTGATCCTCCCTCTCCATCAACCTCTTTCCATCCTTCGTTCTTTAAACCTCGTGCAACTCGTAAATGAGCTTGCGCTTGTTCTCACAATCCTTTATCCTTCAACATGCCCCTTTTGTTCTCTATGAGATTGTGCCATGTAGACGGCTGCAATCTTCCTGACGAGGGCAATCCTACATGCTTGTACAATCTCTCGACATTCCTGACTGCGTTCTTTCCCTCCCATGACTCTACTATTGTCTTGACTTCCACAGCATCCTCATTTAACTTGTGGGGCACGGACTTCTTCTGCTTTAAGAGACGCAGCATAACTTCACAGAATACTATGCCCTTCTGCAGCAGGCCACTGACAGCGATATCAACACTGTGTCCTATAGCACGGAACCTCGCGTTCAACGTACTAGGAAAAGAGCCTCGCGCTCAATGTTTCCTGTCCCTAACCTGAACAACAGTGATTAACAGACTATCCTGTCATGATATTCTAAACAGTCGGGAGGCGGTCTCCTAGTGAGAGCCCTCCACAGAAATACAGGTGGTCCCCTCTCGGGACATCTTAAATTACCTAGTTGGTTCAATACACAGAGGCTGCGTCTCCTATCAATGTCTCTAAGCCGCCCCACAATCTACAACTTTCTCAATCTTTCACTCCACTTCACTACTAGACAATAGTCACGGGTAGGGTGGTTGAATGGAGTACAATGACAGGTGGAGGAGGTGTGGTGTACACGAGGATGCTCAGGATGCGACGTCTCTCAGTTGCTGGTTCAGAGCATGGCACAGGATCGCGCTCGGTCTCACCACTCGACCGGTCACCCCTCGGACCCAAGGAGACCACAGACAAACCAATAACGGCTGAGACACTAGCAAGTGTGACACATACAGAGTATATGATCTCCACTTACCGTGTTTGGAGGGTGATCAGTCCTCGAGGTCAGCCACTACGGGTGTCATCCACGGACATCCAGGGATGGGTCCAGGGGGTCTCGGATCGCTGGCCATGCCCCACATTGGAAGCGCCAAATGTTGTGAACTCCGTTTTCAGGCTCCCTCTTGTGGTCACGGATGGTATTGTGTGACTTGGGTTTTTTGGCTCCCCCTGGTGGTTTTGTTTATTATCCTGCGGGTCTGGCTGGATCAGCTGCCTCGTTATCCACCAGGGAGGCTCCTATTTAGCTCTGCTTCACTTCCACTTGTCGCCGGCTGTCAATGTATTCAGTGCTATTCTGATTGATCTTGATCATCTTGTTTTCTGCCTCTTCAGGATAAGCTAAGTTCTGTTTGAATATTTTTTGCTCATCTGCCTGCTATATGATTTCTGTGTATGATGAGTCTAGTCCAGCTTGCTAATATGTGATTTCTTTTTGCTGGTAAGCTCTGGGGCACGGAGTTGCTTCCCCCGCACCGTTAGTTGGTGCGAGGGGCTCGAGCAATCTCTGCGTGGATATTTTGAATAGGGTTTTGTATTGACCGCACAGTCCCCTTCCTATTTTCTGCTTTCTAGTATTAGTGGGCCTCATTTGCTAAATCTAATTTCATCTCTGCGTTTGTGCTTTCCCCTTAACTAACCGTTAATATTTGTGGGGGGCTATTCTATATCTTTGGGGTCATTTCACTGAGGCAAGCAAGGACTTTCTTTCCCTCTAGGAATAGTCAGTTTCTCAGGCCGTGACGAGACGTCTAGGAATTTTTTAGGTAACGTTCCACGGCTACCTTTAGTTGTGTGCGGATAGGATTAGGTTGTGGTCAATCTAGTTACCACTTCCCCAGAGCTAGTTGTCCTTTAGTACTTAGCTTGTCAGACCTGCGATCCTTGCCACTGGGATCATAACAGTACAGCCGGCCCGTAAAGTGTTAATTGCATGGCAGAAGCAGGAGAAAAGAAGCCTGGAGAAATTTTTTTTTTTTGCTGCCGTGTGTCTAGCTGCTGTGTGTCTGGCTTTTATCCTCCTCTTAATCTTGGTGTGGCTCTGAGTTCAGCTGCTGATATGGATATCCAGAGTGTAGCCTCCAGTGTAGATAATCTTGCTGCAAGGTTACAAAGTATTCAGGATTTTGTTGTGCACAGTCCTATGTCAGAGCCTAGAATACCTATTCCGGAGTTGTTTTCTGGAGATAGATCTAGGTTCCTGAATTTTAAGAACAATTGCAAATTGTTTCTTTCTTTGAAACCTCGTTCCTCTAGGGATTCTGTTCAGCAAGTTAAGATTATTATTTCTTTCTTGCGTGGCGATCCTCAAGATTGGGCTTTCGCATTGGCTCCAGGGGATCCTGCATTGCTCAGTGTGGATGCATTTTTTCTGGCCCTTGGATTGCTCTATGAGGAACTTAATCTTGAGAACCAGGCTGAAAAAGCATTATTGGCCCTCTCTCAGGGGCAAGATGATGCAGATGTGTACTGCCAGAAATTTCGTAAATGGTCGGTGCTTACTCAATGGAATGAGTGTGCCCTGGCTGCAAATTTCAGAAAAGGTCTTTCTGAAGCCATTAAGAATGTCATGGTGGGGTTCCCTATGCCTGCAGGTCTGAATGAGTCAATGACTCTGGCCATTCAGATTGATCGGCGTTTGCGGGAGCGCAAACCTGCGCACCATTTGGTGGTGTCTTCTGAACAGACACCTGAGTCTATGCAATGTGATAGAATTCTGACTAGAAGAGAATGGCAAAATTATAGACGGCAAAATGGGTTGTGCTTTTACTTTGGTGATTCAGCTCATGTTATCTCAGCATGCTCTAAGCGCACAAAAAGGATTGATAAATCTGTCACCATCGGTACTTTACAGCCTAAGTTTATTTTGTCTGTTACCCTGATTTGTTCCCTGTCATCTTACCCGGTTATGGCTTTTGTGGATTCAGGTGCTGCCCTGGGTCTGATGGATTTGTCATTTGCCAGGCGCTGTGGTTTTGTTTTGGAGCCTTTAAAATTCCCTATCCCACTAAGGGGAATTGATGCTACACCATTGCTACGAATAAACCTCAGTACTGGACACAAGTGACCATGTGCATGACTCCTGCTCATCAGGAGGTGATTCATTTTCTTGTATTGCATAATTTGCATGATGTTGTCGTGTTGGGCCTGCCATGGTTGCAGACTCATAATCCAGTCCTGGATTGGAAAGCAATGTCTGTGGCAAGTTGGGGTTGTCAAGGAATTCATGGCGACGCTCCTGTGGTGTCAATTGCTTCATCCACGCCTTCTGAGGTCCCTGCGTTTTTGTCAGATTACCAGGATGTATTTGATGAGCCCAAACTCAGTTCTCTACCTCCTCATAGGGATTGTGATTGTGCTATAAATTAGATTCCTGGTAGTAAATTTCCTAAGGGACGACTTTTCAATTTGTCAGTGCCGGAGCATGCTGCTATGCGGAGTTATATAAAGGAGTCTTTGGAGAAAGGACTTATTCGCCCCTCCTCGTCCCCTCTTGGTGCGGGTTTTTTTTTTGTGGCTAAGAAAGATGGTTCCCTGAGACCTTGTATTGATTATCGCCTTCTAAACAAAATCACGGTCAAATTTCAGTATCCTTTGCCATTGTTATCTGATCTGTTTGCTCGCATTAGGGGGGCTAGTTGGTTCACCAAGATAGATCTTCGAGGTGCGTATAACCTTGTGCGTATTAAGCAGGGTGATGAATGGAAAACTGCATTTAATACGCCCGAAGGCCATTTTGAGTACTTGGTGATGCCTTTTGGACTTTCTAACGCTCCTTCTGTCTTTCAGTCCTTTATGCACGACATCATCCGGGAATATCTGGATAAATTTATGATTGTGTATCTGGATGATATTCTGTTTTTTTCGGATGATTGGGAGTCCCATGTTGAGCAGGTCAGGATGGTGTTTCGGGTCCTGCGTGCCAATGCGTTATTTGTGAAGGGCTCAAAATGTCTTTTTGGAGTCCAGAAGGTTTCTTTTTTGGGTTTCATTTTTTCTCCTTCTGCTATTGAGATGGACCCAGTCAAGGTTCAGGCTATTCATGACTGGACTCAGCCTACATCTGTTAAGAGTCTTCAGAAGTTCTTGGGTTTTGCTAACTTTTACCGTCACTTCATCGCTAATTTTTCTGGTGTTGTTAAGCCATTGACGGATTTGACCAAGAAGGGCTCTGATGTTACTAATTGGTCTCCTGCGGCTGTGGAGGCCTTTCGGGAGCTGAAGCGCCGGTTTTTTTCAGCTCCGGTCTTATGTCAGCCAGACGTCTCCCTTCCCTTCCAGGTCGAGGTTGATGCTTCTGAGATTGGAGCGGGGGCTGTTTTGTCGCAGAGAAGCTCTGATGGCTCTGTGATGAAGCCATGTGCTTTCTTTTCAAGAAAGTTTTCGCCTGCCGAGCGGAATTATGATGTTGGTAATCGGGAGTTGTTGGCTATGAAGTGGGCATTTGAGGAGTGGCGACATTGGCTCGAGGGAGCTAAGCATCGTGTGGTGGTCTTGACTGATCACAAAAATCTGATTTATCTCGAGTCGGCCAAGCGCCTGAATCCTAGACAGGCTCGTTGGTCGTTGTTTTTCTCCCGTTTAGATTTTGTGGTTTCGTACCTACCTGGTTCGAAGAATGTGAAGGCTGATGCTCTTTCTAGGAGCTTCGTGCCTGACTCTCCGGGAGATTCAGAGCCGGCTGGTATTCTCAAAGAGGGAATGATTTTGTCTGCCATTTCCCCAGATTTGCGACGTGTGCTGCAGAAATTTCAGGCGGATAGACCTGACCGTTGCCCACCAGAGAGACTGTTTGTCCCAGATAGATGGACCAGCAGAGTTATTTCCGAGCTTCATTCTTCGGTGTTGGCAGGCCATCCTGGGATTTTTGGTACCAGAGATTTGGTGGCTAGGTCATTCTGGTGGCCTTCCTTTTCGCGGGATGTGCGTTCCTTTGTGCAGTCTTGTGGAATTTGTGCTCGGGCTAAGCCCTGCTGTTCTCGTGCCAGTGGCTTGTTGTTACCTTTGCCTGTCCCGAAGAGGCCTTGGACGCACATTTCCATGGATTTTATTTCAGATCTCCCTGTCTCTCAGAGAATGTCTGTCATTTGGGTGGTGTGTGATCGTTTTTCTAAGATGGTCCATTTGGTGCCCTTGCCTAAGTTGCCTTCCTCCTCCGAGTTGGTTCCTCTGTTTTTTCAAAATGTGGTTCGTTTGCACGGGATCCCTGAAAATATTGTTTCCGACAGAGGATCCCAGTTTGTGTCTAGATTTTGGCGGACCTTTTGTGCTAAGATGGGCATTAATTTGTCTTTTTCGTCGGCCTTCCATCCTCAGACGAATGGCCAAACCGAGCGCACTAATCAGACTTTGGAAACCTATTTAAGATGTTTTGTTTCTGCTGATCAGGACGACTGAGTGACTTTTTTGCCATTGGCCGAGTTTGCCCTTAATAATCGGGCTAGTTCTGCTACTTTGGTTTCGCCTTTTTTTTGTAATTCAGGGTTTCATCCTCGTTTTTCCTCGGGTCAGGTGGAGCCTTCTGACTGTCCTGGAGTGGATGTTGTGTTGAATAGGTTGCATCAGATTTGGAATCATGTGGTGGACAATTTGAAGCTGTCACAAGAGAAGGCTCAGCGCTTTGCCAACCGCCGTCGCTGTGTGGGTCCCCGACTTTGTGTTGGGGACTTGGTGTGGTTGTCTTCTCGCTTTGTTCCTATGAAGGTCTCCTCTCCTAAGTTTAAGCCTCGGTTTATCGGTCCTTATAAGATTTTGGAAGTCCTTAACCCTGTGTCTTTTCGTTTGGACCTCCCGGCATCGTTTGCTATTCATAATGTGTTCCATCTGTCGTTGTTGCGGAGGTATGTGGTGCCTGTGGTTCCTTCGGTTGAGCCTCCTGCCCCTGTGCTGGTTGAGGGAGAATTGGAATACGTGGTGGAGAAGATCTTGGACTCTCGTATTTCTAGACGGAGGCTTCAGTATTTGGTTAAGTGGAAAGGCTATGGTCAGGAGGATAATTCCTGGGTTGTCGCCTCTGATGTTCATGCGGCCGATTTGGTTCGTGCCTTCCATGTGGCTCACCCTGATCGCCCTGGGTGTTTTGTTGAGGGTTCGGTGACCCCTCCTCAAGGGGGGGTACTGTTGTGAACTCCGTTTTCAGGCTCCCTCTTGTGGTCACAGATGGTATTGTGTGACTTTGGTTTTTTGGCTCCCCCTGCTGGTTTGGTTTATTATCCTGCGGGTCTGGCTGGATCAGCTGCCTCGTTATCCACCAGGGAGGCTCCTATTTAGCTCTGCTTCACTTCCACTTGTCGCCGGCTGTCAATGTATTCAGTGCTATTCTGATTGCTCTTGATCATCTTGTTTTCTGCCTCTTCAGGATAAGCTAAGTTCTGTTTGAATATTTTTTGCTCATCTGCCTGCTATATGATTTCTGTGTATGATGAGTCTAGTCCAGCTTGCTAATATGTGATTTCTTTTTGCTGGTAAGCTCTGGGGCACGGAGTTGCTTCCCCCGCACCGTTAGTTGGTGCGAGGGGCTCGAGCAATCTCTGCGTGGATATTTTGAATAGGGTTTTGTATTGACCGCACAGTCCCCTTCCTATTTTCTGCTTTCTAGTATTAGTGGGCCTCATTTGCTAAATCTAATTTCATCTCTGCATTTGTGCTTTCCCCTTAACTAACCGTTAATATTTGTGGGGGGCTATTCTATATCTTTGGGGTCATTTCACTGAGGCAAGCAAGGACTTTCTTTCCCTCTAGGAATAGTCAGTTTCTCAGGCCGTGACGAGACGTCTAGGAATTTTTTAGGTAACGTTCCACGGCTACCTTTAGTTGTGTGCGGATAGGATTAGGTTGCGGTCAATCTAGTTACCACTTCCCCAGAGCTAGTTGTCCTTTAGTACTTAGCTTGTCAGACCTGCGATCCTTGCCACTGGGATCATAACAGCCAAATTGTCGGGGTCGTCACAACAATAACCCTCATTCACCAGTCATCCCAAATTAAAGTATGAGCAGAGCATTTGGTACCGGGTAAGAATGAGTCAGACAAAGAGCTGGTTCAATCTCAGTTGATGCTCGTGCGTCTACAAGTATCGGCAACGATCACAGCAACTGCGTTTATTTCCGGATATACAGTACTGTATTGTGTGTTAGGAGAAGGAATGCAGTAGGCGGGGGTTTAAGCAGTATATGTCTAGTATTCAGCCTTTCTGATTTGTCCTGATGTCTCCTGGCGAATCCTCCTTTCTTCACATTCCTTAAGTTTCAATTTGAGAAGAAATGATACTTGACTCCTCAGAAACAAAAGTAGAGCAAAGGTGAACACTGGCAGCCATTTTAAATACAATTACATCTACATCTGCAAGCAAGGGAAAACTTATTGTTTTACAGTATAAGAATATAACAGTACAAAAAGTGTATGAAGATATATCTTTTCACCTTGACAATACTGCATGTGTTCATTGAACCGTGCGAAATCACCACGTCCAATGCAGTGTAAAGGGACATTTTTCTTGGAGAGACTGAGCGTCTCTGCGAGATAAATTGACATGCTCCTGTCTGGAAAGATGCGCTGCATGTCCGTCTCCGCTGCAGCTGCCGGTGCACGCATAGGGGAGATGGGATTTCTTGAAATACCATCCACTATGCTGTAAAATCTGGCAGCTGCTGGTTGGACTCCGCAGTTGTACGCAGCGTCCATTCCACAGCATTTACTGACCATGGAAACATACCCTAAGGGTATGTTTCCACAGGCAGAAACCAGCAGCTCTTTGGACGCAGTACATATCCACTCCGTCCAAAGCGCTGCCAGCTTTTGAATGCCGCGTTCAATACACTGGACGGTGATATTAATTTTGCAGAGACGGATCGTCTCCGCAAGTTAAATTGACATGCTGCATCTGGAAAGCCGCTCCGCATATGCGTATATGCACGGAAGCCGGAGGCATCTGTGAACGCATAGTGGAGATGAGATTTCTTCAGATCCCATCCACTATGCTGTAACACCTGGATGCTGCAGGTTGGACATGGTGGATGTATGCAGCGTCAAACCCCTAGTGTTTTTACTGACCATAAGAACACCCTAAGGCTACTTTCACACTAGAGTCGGTACGGGGCCGTCACCATGCATCGGCCCGACGCACGTTGTGAAATAAATGCATAACGTGGGCAGTGGACGCAGTTTTTCAATGCATCCGCTGCCCCATTGTAATGTCTGGGGAGGAGGGGGCGGAGTTTCGACCGCGCATGCACGGTCGAAAATGGCGGACACGTCGCACAAAAAAAGTTACATGGAACTTTTTTGTGCTGACGGTCCACCAAAACCCGACGCATCCGTCGCACGATGGATGTGACGTGTGGCAATCCATCGCAATGCGCCGCTAATGCAAGTGTATGGAGAAAAAATGCATCCTGTGGGCAACTTTGCAGGATGCGTTTTTTCTCCAAAACGACGCATTGCGACGTGCGTCACACGACGCAAGTGTGAAAGTAGCCTAAGACACTGACTGCAGTTTTGGGATTCAGGGGCACTCACTGTTTCAGTGACACTGCTTGTAAAAATAACAAGCAGTTGCCCGAACCTTCAAGAAGTGGTGCCGCAATCTGGTTTCCTGGCTCGCAATTTTCAACTAAATGTGCATCTGAGGAGGCACATTCAGTTGCAATATATTGCGGTACAGACAGCCACCGGATAAAATTATATTTTATTAATTAGAATTAAAACCAAATGTACAAAACAAATCAATAAAAAAGCAGAGTGCCTCACAAAAGAGACGCCACACTTGAGGTGAATTCACTATGATCTATTTATTTTTCATATTTATTATAGGTACTCTCCGCTCATGGTTAGGTGCCAAGATGCGACCGTCCAGGATAAGAACCACTGATGAATGAGCTGCTGTGATCGCAGCATCAGTGACTAGCGATAATGTCCTTAAAATTACTGCCAGTCACTGAGGAAAAGTTTGCGTTTCCGTGTGGACGCCGTACACGTCAAATCGCCGCATACGGACACATCCACATACAACGCATGTCCCTGCGTACCCAATGTTAAAGATAGGTACGCAGAGAAAAGCTGGACTCAGCCAGCAGTAGGCGGAGCCTGAGCAGAGCTTCACGGAGGAAGCAAGGAAGAAGTACACTGCCATCCGCAGTGCACAGCAACGCAAGTCTGAAACCAGCCTAAGGGCTCATACTCACTTGCGTGAAATACGGCCGAGTCTCGCAGGTTAAAACCTGGCTCTGCCGCCGGCACTCCAGAGCAGAGCATGCGGCAGCACAGCAATACATGGAGCTGCACGCTCCGCTTCCAAGTGCCGGTGGCAGAGCCGGGTGTTACAATGCGAGACTCGGCCGTATTTCACGCAAGTGAGTATGAGCCCTAAGATGGAGTTCAGATCAAAAGACCAGCAAACCAAAGTAGTAGAGCATAGGAGTGGGAAGCCTACAACTTATTTTAGGATATGTAACTGTTTTTTGAACTGCATGGAGGACTTTAGCTCTACCAGTTGTAGTATCAATCCTACCTAGCTACAAGTCTGATTCTTGCTTGCATGCCTGAACCATACAAGCACAGCTGTGATTGACAGTCACAGTCCAAGTTTGAAGGGAATGTCTACTGCTTTAAGTAGAATATGAGGGCTGCAGCTCATCAGTGCCCACTGATTGGTTGTAGCGGTCAATTAATGCCTCCTGCAAGATCTTGTTCCAGGAAAAATGTGTATACCCTGGATTTCCAGTACACGATGTATTCATTAATAAAATTAAAAATGTATTAAATGGCTACAAGTCAACGCTTTTCAAAAGTTATCCTTAACTTCTTCCTCAGGACATAAACTAATTGATGCTCAGTGTACCATGAGTGGTACTGGTTATATATGCGGTCTTTAAAAAAAAAAAAAGAAGCCAAACATGATATCTCAAAGTTCAGTTTCAAGTATGTTTGAACAAGGTCATGTTGAGAAATCAAAAATAGCGAATCACATAAAATACATTGAGAGAACTTGTGAAAGATGGTGAATACCATCTTCATGGAGAACAGTATAAATCGCGTTTAACCCCTTAGTGACAGAGCCAATTTAGTACTTAATGACAAGCCAATTTTTACAATTCTGACCTCTGTCACTTTATGTGATTATAACTCTGGAACACTTTAACAGATTCCGCTGATCTTGACAAAGTTTTTTCGTGACATATTGTACTTCAAATTAGTGGTAACATTTCTTCAACATGACTTGCGTTTATTTATGAAAAAATGGAAATTTGGAAATTTTGCAATTTTAGCAACACTGTCGTAGCTGTTTTCGTTCTGTAACCTGGGAAAGGTTGGTTCTCAGGGTCAAGCAACTGTTTCAACATAGCTAGCCGGTCATAGGGGCTCCAGGGATAATACTCCTATGTCAGTCTTAGGCTGCCGTCACACTAGCAGTATTTGGTCAGTATTTTACATCAGTATTTGCAAGCCAAAACCAGGAGTGGAACAATTAGAGGAAAAGTATAACAGAAACATATGCACCACTTCTGCATTTATCACCCACTCCTGGTTTTGGCTCACAAATACTGATGTAAAATACTGACCAAATACTGCTAGTGTGACTGCAGCCTTACTCTAGTCACCCTCCTTGGTCCTGATGTGAATGGTTGTCTGGTGGTGGAGGTGACCGAATGGTCGGTTAGGGGTGACATGATGTTCTACAACTTCCTCCCTCTCAGGACTAATGTCAGCTTCCTCCCCAAAAGTCAATGTCCCCACTACTGTGTCAGCTTCTTCTTTCACTACATGTGATCTAGTCCAGAATGGAATCAGTGTAATTCGCTTAGGTCGGGTTGCAGCACATGTAACACAACTATCTCTCCAGTCTGGGTTTGTCTGACCACAGTGTCCATTTATTTTGTCTGGGTCTCTGATTATACAAAGGTGGAGCAGTAGCAGTCATGTGGCGGACATAGTCTTAAACTTTTGTACATCAAAACATTCATAATACACTTTACTTCTGTACTACTGCACTTTCTCAGCTCCATGACACCATTTTTTCACTTGCTATTTTCTTCCCTTGTCTGTGCAATTTTTGTATACCCAAATATCTACATACTGGCATGTTAGCCTTTTTCAATATTGGTCCCACATTCTTCACTGCTTATTTTTCTTCTCTATCTTTTAGTATATGTATAGCTACTTTGGATCCCATTGGGGGCCCTAACTGCACGCAGAACAAGTTGCCGATGGCTTCAACTTATTTTTCAGACAGCTCACCTTTCTGCAAATGCCCTCTCAGTGTGCCTGGACCTTGTCTACAGGCCACACTCTAGCAAGTCAGAATTAGCTTGTCAAGGTGTAGCGGGAGGGCTCACGTGGCTCTCTCACCCAGTAGCCGAGACCCTGGAGATTTTCCGACATTGGGGCGCTCTACACTTATTTCTCATCACCGTTGAACAGCAGTGCTGAGGAATAACTACCCTTAACTGTCACCGTTAAAAGGAATATTGGCGGTAGCTAAGTGGTTAAAATACAATCCATCCATTTATCCCTTTTTTAACATTCTTTTTCTTTGTCATTCCTTTTACACTAACATATAAGACCCTATTTTGCACTTGTTCTGCTCCCAAGTTTTTCTACTGCATTCCTGCAAGATATTAATGCCAGTAGAGCAACAGGGTGCACAGTGGAGAGGAATGTTGCCTGTCTGGTTTGTGACTATAGCTTTTCTCTTGTTATTTCTTGCAACAGGCTGAGTCCATTAACCCCTTCATCACCTTGGGATTTTCCATTTTTTAGTTTTTTGTTCCACTTCCCAGCATCATATCTTTTTCATTTTTCCATCAATATCGCCTTGTGAGGGTTTGTTTTTGTATAGGATGAGATGTCCTTTTGAAACACTCCATTGGCTTTACCATGCAACTTACTGGAAAACAGGAAAAAAATTAAAATGTGGTAAAATTGAAAAAAAAAAAAAAGTACAAGTCCATAATTGTTTTCTGAGGGTTTTTTTTTTTTTTTTACCATGTTCACCAAATGCTAACATTGACCTGCCATTATAATTTTCCAGGTCATTACGAGTTTATAGATACCAAACAAGTATAGATTCTTTTTATTTAAGTGGTGAAAAAAAAAATCAACACTTTCAGAGACCCGCCTCCATTTTTCAGGATCTGGGGCCGGGTGTGGGCTTATTTTTTATGTGGCAAGATGATGTTTTTATTGATACCATTTTGGTGTAGATAATATCTTTTCATCACCCGTTATTGCATTTTAATGCATTGTTGCAGCGACCAGAAAAATGTAGTTCTCGTTACGCCATTTACTAATCAAATTAATTCTTTTTACATATTGATAGATGAAGTGTTTCTGAATGTGGCAATACCAAATATGTGTATTATTTTTTATAAAAATTAATGGGGCGAATGGAGGGTAATTTAACCCCTTAACCCGGGACATTTTCTGTTTTTGCATTTTCGTTTTTTTGCTCCCCTTCTTCCCAGAGCAATAACATTTTTACTTTTCAGTGAAAATGGCCATGTGGGGGGTTGTTTTTTTGCTGGACAAGTTGTACTTTTGAAAAACACCATTGGTTTAAACATATTGTGTACAGGAAAATGGGAAAAAAATTCAAGTGCGGTGAAAATGCAAAAAAAAGTGCATTTCGACAGTTGTTTTTTCTTATTTTTTTTTACCATGTTCATGAAATGCTAAATTTCACCTGCCACTATGATTCTCCAGGTGATTACGAGTTCATATACAAAGAAAGAACCTGGCACTCAACTTAGTAATAATGTACAAGTGATTTATTCAATCCCAGGCAGTGGTATGATAAGGTACGGCAAAACGTTTCGGTCACATAAGATGACCTTCATCAGTTACGTACTTAGAGTTATAGTGGAGTAAACAGCTACAACTAAAAGGTTGAATTATATTGTCGGAGTTAATACCCGTAGGTTGTAAATCTGTGGTATATTCAATCTGGGCAAAAAGCTCAGGATCCGTGTATACACACTACTTGCAGTTTATTTAAAAGGTATAAATCCAGATGTGGTTTATTGCATTTTCATGAGGCAACTTTTTGAATGTACACTTAAGAATTAGTGACCATTCTTATACTGATTATTCATGGGCAGATCGCGTACCTTCTAGCGCGGTATCCTCTTTTTGATATGTTTTGCTTTTCATACCTTGACGATAGAGTAAGCACAGAATCTGTCGGGGTACCAGCTGCTGGAACACACTACATAGGGCCAGTCTCACACGTCCAGATAATTCCAGTACCGGAAAAAATCGGTACCGGAGTTATCCGTGTCCGTGAGCTCATGTAGGCCATCCGTGTGGCACACGTGCGGCAGCCGTGTGCCGCCTGGGTACCACACGGACCGTGCAGGAGAGACAGCACTAAAGTTTAGCGCTGTCCCCTGCATCGTGCTGAAGCCGCGATTCATATCTTCTGTGCAGCAGCGTTTGCTGTAAAGAAGATATGAATAATCCATTTTTTAGTGGTATTTCGTGTTTAAAATAAAGCTCCATGTCCCCACCCCCTGTGCGCCCCCCCGCTGTTCTGAAAATACTCACCCGGCTCCCTCGTTGGCAGTCGCTGCTTCCTGTCCTGGCCGCACCTTCTACTGTATGCGGTCACGTGGGGCCGCCGATTACAGTCATGAATATGCGGCTCCACCTCCCATAGGGGTGGAGCCGCATATTCATTACTGTAAATGAGCGGCCCCACATGAACGCATACAGGAGAAGCTGCGGCCAGGACAGGACACTGCGAGGGAGGCGGGTGAGTATTTTCAGAACAGCAGGGGGGGCACACAGGGGGTGGGGACCTGGAGCTTTATTTTAAACACGAAATACCACTAAAAAATGGATTATTCATATCTTCTTTACAGCAAACACTGCTGCACAGAAGATATGAATCGTGGCTTCAGCACCATGTGGGGGGGACAGCGCTTACTGGAGCGCTGTCTCCTGCACGGCACACGGAGAACGTCCGTGTGCGGTATGTGTTTTACACGGACCCATTGACTTTAACCCCTTCACCCCCAAGGGTGGTTTGCACGTTAATGACCGGGCCAATTTTTACAATTCTGACCACTGTCCCTTTATGAGGTTATAACTCTGGAACGGTTCAACGGATCTTGGCGATTCTGACATTGTTTTCTCGTGACATATTGTACTTCATGTTAGTGGTAAAATTTATTCAATATAACTTGCGTTTATTTGTGAAAAAAATGGAAATTTGGCGAAAATTTAGAAAATTTCGCAATTTTCCAACTTTGAATTTTTATGCCCTTAAATCACAGACATATGTCATGCAAAATACTTAATAAGTAACATTTCCCACATGTCTACTTTACATCAGTACAATTTTGGAACCAAATTTTTTTTTTGTGACGGAGTTATAAGGGTTAAAAGTTGACCAGCAATTTCTCATTTTTACAACATCATTTTTTTTTAGGGACCACATCTCATTTGAAGTCATTTTGAGGGGTCTATATGATAGAAAATACCCAAGTGTGACACCATTCTAAAAACTGCACCCCTCAAGGTGCTCAAAACCACTTTCAAGAAGTTTATTAACCCTTCAGGTGTTTCACAGGAATTTTTGGAATGTTTAAATAAAAATGAACATTTAACTTTTTTTCACACAAAATTTATTTCAGCTCCAATTTGTTTTATTTTACCAAGGGTAACAGGAGAAAATAGACCCCAAAAGTTGTTGTACAATTTGTCCTGAGTACGCTGATACCCCATATGTGGGGGTAAACCACTGTTTGGGCGCATGGCAGAGCTCGGAAGGAAAGGAGCGCCATTTGACTTTTCAGTGCTTCACAGAAGTTTATAATGCAGAGCCGTAAAAATAAAAAATCATATTTTTTCACAAAAATGATCTTTTCGCCCCCAATTTTTTATTTTCCCAAGGGTAAGAGAAGAAATTGGACCCCAAAAATTGTTGGGAAATTTGTCCTGAGTACGCTGATACCCTATATGTGGGTGTAAACCATTGTTTGGGCGCAGGGCAGAGCTCGGAAGGGAAGGAGCGCCATTTGACTTTTCAATGCAAAATTGACTGGAATTGAGATGGGACGCCATGATGCATTTGGAGAGCCCCTGATGTGCCTAAACATTGAAACCCCCCACAAGTGACACCATTTTGGAAAGTAGACCCCCTAAGGAACTTATCTAGATGTGTGTTGAGCACTTTGACCCAACAAGTGCTTCACAGAAGTTTATAATGCAGAGCCGTAAAAATAAAAATTCCTTTTTTTTTTGCAAAAATGATTTTTTAGCCCCCAGTTTTGTATTTTCTCAAGGGTATCAGGATAAATTGGACCCCAAAAGTTGTTGTACAATTTGTCCTGAGTACGCTGATACCCCATATGTGGGGGGGAACCACTGTTTGGGCGCATGACAGAGCTCGGAAGGGAAGGAGCGCCATTTGGAATGCAGACTTAAATGGATTGGTCTGCAGGCATCACGTTGCATTTGCAGAGCCCCTGATGTACCCAAACAGTACAAACCCCCCCACAAGTGACCCCATATCGGAAACTAGACCCCCCCAAGGAACTTATCTAGATGTGTTGTGAGAACTTTGAACCCCCAAGTGTTTCACTACAGTTTATAACGCAGAGCCGTGAAAATAAAAATTATTTTTTTTTCAAAAAATGATTTTTTAGCCCCCAGTTTTGTATTTTCACAAGGGTATCAGGATAAATTGGACCCCAAAATTTGTTGTCCAAATTGTCCTGAGTACGCTGATACCCCTAATGTGGGGGGGAACCACTGTTTGGGCGCATGACAGAGCTCGGAAGGGAAGGAGCGCCATTTGGAATGCAGACTTAAATGGATTGGTCTGCAGGCATCACGTTGCATTTGCAGAGCCCCTGATGTACCTAAACAGTACAAACCCCCCACAAGTGACCCCATATCGGAAACTAGACCCCTCAAGGAACTTATCTAGATGTGTTGTGAGAACTTTAAACCCCCAAGTGTTTCACTACAGTTTATAACGCAGAGCCGTGAAAATAAAAAATCCTTTTTTTCCCACAAAACTTATTTTTTGGCCCCCAGTTTTGTATTTTCCCAAGGGTAGCAGGAGAAATTGGACCCCAAAAGATGATGTCCAATTTGTTCTGAGTACGCTGATACCCCATATGTTGGGGTAAACCCCTGTTTGGGCACACGGGAGAGCTCTGAAGGGAAGGAGCACTGTTTTCCTTTTTCAACGCAGAATTGGCTGGAATTCAGATCGGATGCCATGTCCCGTTTGGAGAGCCCCTGATGTGCCTGAACAGTGGAAACCCCCCAATTATAACTGACACCCTAATCCAAACACACCCCTTACCCTAATCCCAACAGTAACCCTAACCACTCCTCTAACCCAGACATACCCAACCCTATTCCCAACCATAAATGTAATCCAAACCCTAACCCTATCTTTAGCCCCAACCCTAACTGTAGCCCCAACCCTAGCCCCAACCCTAGCCCTAACCCTAGCAATAACCCTAGCCCTATCACTAGCCCTAACACTAGCCGTAACACTAGCCCTAACCCTAGCCCTAACCCTAGCCCTAACCCTAGCCCCAACCCTAGCCCTAACCCTAGCAATAACCCTAGCCCTATCACTAGCCCTAACACTAGCCGTAACACTAACCCTTGCCCTAACCCTTGCCCTAACCCTAGCCCCAACCCTAGCCCTAACCCTAGCCCTAACCCTAACCCCAACCCTAGCCCTAACCCTAACCCTAGCCCTAACCCTAGCCCCAACCCTAGCCCTAACCCTAGCCCTAACCCTAACCCTAACCCTTGCCCTAACCCTAACCCTAGCCCTAACTCTAGTCCTAACTCTAGCCCTAACCCTAACCCTAATGGGAAAATGGAAATAAATACATTTTTTATTTTTTTTATTTTTCCCTAACTAAGGGGGTGATGAAGGGGGGTTTGATTTACTTTTATAGCGGGTTTTTTAGCGGATTTTTATGATTGGCAGCCGTCACACACTGAAAGACGCTTTTCATTGCAAAAAATATTTTTTGCGTTACCACATTTTGAGAGCTGTAATTTTTCCATATTTGAGTCCACAGAGTCATGTGAGATCTTGTTTTTTGCGGGACGAGTTGACGTTTTTATTGGTAACATTTTCGGACACGTGACATTTTTTGATCGCTTTTTATTCCGATTTTTGTGAGGCAGAGTGATCAAAAACCAGCTATTCATGAATTTCTTTTGGGGGAGGCGTTTATACCGTTCCGCGTTTGGTAAAATTGATAAAGCAGTTTTATTCGTCGGGTCAGAACGATTACAGCGATATTTCATTTATATCATTTTTTTTATGTTTTGGCGCTTTTATATGATAAAAACTATTTTATAGAAAAAATAATTATTTTGGTATCGCTTTATTCTCAGGACTATTACTTTTTTATTTTTTTGCTCATGATGCTGTATGGCAGCTCGTTTTTTGCAGGACAAGATGACGTTTTCAGCGGTACCATGGTTATTTATATCAGTTTTTTTGATCGCGTGTTATTCCACTTTTTGTTCGGCGGTATGATAATAAAGCGTTGTTTTTTGCCTCGTTTTTTTTTTTTTTTTTCTTACGGTGTTTACTGAAGGGGTTAACTAGTGGGGCACTTTTATAGGTTGGGTCGTTACGGACGCGGCGATACTAAATATGTGTACTTTTATTGTTTTTTTATTTTATTTAGCTAAAGAAATGTATTTATGGGAATAATATATTTTTTTTTTCTTTATTTAGGATATTTATTTATTTATTTATTTTTTACACACATGTGGGGATTTTTTTTTTACTTCTTTACTTTGTCCCAGGGGGGGACATTACAGATCATTGATCTGACAGTGTGCACAGCACTCTGTCAGATCGACGATCTGCTGTGCAGGGCTGCAGGCTTACCAAGCGCCTGCTCTGAGCAGGCACTCGGTAAGCCACCTCCCTCCCTGCAGGACCCGGATGCCGCGGCCATCTTGGATCCGGGACCTGCGGCGAGGAGGGAGGTAGGAGACCCTCGGAGCAACGCGATCACATCGCGTTGCTCCGGGGGTCTCAGGGAAGCCCGCGATGCTTCCCTATACCGCCGGTACAGCGCGATCATGTTTGATCGCGGTGTGCCGGGGGTTAATGTGCCGGGGGTGGTCCGTGACCGCTCCTGGCACATAGTGCCGGATGTCAGCTGCGATATGCAGCTGACACCCGGCCGCGATCGGCCGCGCTCCCCCCGTGAGCGCGGCCGATCGCGTATGATGTACTATCCCGTCGGTGGTCATACTTGCCCACCCCACCTCGACGGGATAGTACGTCAAATGTCAGGATGGGGTTAATGGGTCCGTGTAATACGTGCGCTCCCACGAACACTGACATGTCTCCGTGTTTGGCACACGGAGACACGGTCTGCAAAAAATCAATGACATCTGCACAGATGCATTGATTTTAATGTGTCTACGTGTGTCAGTGGCTCCGGTACGTGAGGAAACTGTCACCTCACGTACCGGAGCCACTGACGTGTGAAACCGGCCTAAAAGAGAGTGCCATCGTGTTATATTATAAAACCTACAAATAACATCAGCTGAAATACTGGACTCTCTGGAAACTATCGGTGTGGCTGTTTCAAGATACACAATAATGAGGCACTTGAAGAAAAATGGGCTGCATGGTCGAGTCGCCAGAAGAAAGCCATTACTGTGCAAATGCTACAAAGTATCTCTCCTACAATACGCAAAACAGCACAGACACAAGCCTCAAAACTTCTGAAACAAGGTAATTTAGAGTGATGAGACCAATATTGACCTTTTTGGCCACAACCATAAACGTTACATTTGGAGAGAGGTCAACAAGGCCTATGATGAAAGGGAACACCATTCTGAGGCCAGGGTCACACCTAACGTATAAAAATATGGTCCGTTTTTTTACGGCTGAGATATGCAGAAACGTTCCTGAAGAGTGATCCGTATTCAATGCGAGGATTTTTCCTCCAAAAATTATCCGTGTGTCATCCATATGGCATCCGTACGGCATGATTTTTTTCTCGCCGGCTTGCAAAATGGACAGAGAATGGATCCATGGGCTTAAATATTAGTGAAAACATATATACAGTCTATATATATATATATATATATATATATATGCAGTATATATATATATATATATATATATATACACTCACCGGCCACTTTATTAGGTACACCTGTCCAACTTCTTGTTAACACTTAATTTCTAATCAGCCAATCACATGGCGGCAACTCAGTGCATTTAGGTATGTAGACATGGTCAAGACAATCTCCTGCAGTTCAAACCGAGCATCAGTATGGGGAAGAAAGGTGATTTGAGTGCCTTTGAACGTGGCATGGTTGTTGGTGCCAGAAGGGCTGGTCTGAGTATTTCAGACACTGCTGATCTACTGGGATTTTCACGCACAACCATCTCTAGGGTTTACAGAGAATGGTCCGAAAAAGAAAAAAAATCCAGTGAGCGGCAGTTCTGTGGGCGGAAATGCCTTGTTGATGCCAGAGGTCAGAGGAGAATGGGCAGACTGGTTCGAGCTGATAGAAAGGCAACAGTGACTCAAATCGCCACCCGTTACAACCAAGGTAGGCCTAAGAGCATCTCTGAACGCACAGTGCGTCGAACTTTGAGGCAGATGGGCTACAGCAGCAGAAGACCACACCGGGTACCACTCCTTTCAGCTAAGAACAGGAAACTGAGGCTACAATTTGTACAAGCTCATCGAAATTGGACAGTAGAAGATTGGAAAAACGTTGCTTGGTCTGATGAGTCTCGATTTCTGCTGCGACATTCGGATGGTAGGGTCAGAATTTGGCGTAAACAACATGAAAGCATGGATCCATCCTGCCTTGTATGGAGCATCTTTGGGATGTGCAGCCGACAAATCTGCGGCAACTGTGTGATGCCATCATGTCAATATGGACCAAAATCTCTGAGGAATGCTTCCAGCACCTTGTTGAATCTATGCCACGAAGAATTGAGGCAGTTCTGAAGGCAAAAGGGGGTCCAACCCGTTACTAGCATGGTGTACCTAATAAAGTGGCCGGTGAGTGTATATACATATATATGTCAGTGAGACACATATATATATTTATATTTCATACAAAGCTAGACAGCATAAAAGCCGGTAATTCAATTGCCGGCTTTTGCTATCTCCTTATCAAACCCGACAGGATATGAGACATGTTTTACATACAGTAAACCATTTCATATCCGCTATGTTTTTACATATTCTTCACTAATAATGTTATTAGTGTGTGTGCAAAATTTGGGAGCTCTAGATGTTCAAATAAAGGGTTAAAACATCTGCCCCCAGCCACCCCAGAAAAGGCACATCTGTAAGATGCGCCAATTCTGGCACTTAGCCACACTCTTCCCACTCCCGAGTAGCGATGGGATATGGGTTAATAAGGGGTTAATGTCACCTTGCTAATCTAAGGTGACATTAAGCCAGGTTAATAATGGAGTGATGTCAATAAGACACCTATCCATTATTAATCCAATAGTAATAAAGGGTTAAAAATACACACACACATTATGAATAAAGTATTTTAATGAAATAAACACATGGGGTTTTAATATCTTTATACGCTCAATCCAACTGACGACCCTCGTTCGTCTGAAAAAAAAGGAAAAACAAAAACAACAACAATCCATACCTGTCCGCCATACAGTCATGTCCCACGATGTAAATCCATCTGAAGGGGTTAAATAAATTACAACCAGGAGCCCGCTAATGCAGCCGCCCCTGGCTGTAAAAACTGGGGAATGAATGGAATGCAGCTCCGTTGACTTGTAGTGCTGCACCCCCTGTTGGCATAAACTCATATGAACTCTAGAGTGGGAATTTTTCTGAAAATTTTCTTGCCCCCATAGACTTTCATTGGCGGATTTTTTGCGCAATACGCTGACAAACACAGCATGCTGTGATTTTCTCAACCCGTAAAATGCGGCAGAGAAATTTATGGCTGATGGAAGCTGCCCCACAGAGAAATATGTTTCTATATGGGTCCATGTGCAATGCGTTGTTTTTGCGCTTCTCCCTCATCCATATTTCTCGCTAGTGTGACCCCGGCCTTACTGTAAAGCACGGAGGTGGATTGCTGCTGTTTTGGGGATGTGTGGGGTACAAAGGCACAAGAAACTTTGTCAAATTTGAAGGAAAGATGAATGCATCACGCTATCAGCAAATACTGGAGGCAAATTTGCACTCATCAGCCCAGAAGCTGCACATGGAACATACTTGGACTTTTCAACATGACAACGATCCAAAACACAATGCCAAGTCGACTTGTCATTAGCTACAGCAGAGCAAAGTGAAGGTTCTGGAGTGGCCAACTCAGTTTCCTGACCTCAATATCATTGAGCCACTCTGGGGAGATCTCAAGCACACAGTCCATGCTAGACAGCCTAGGAAATTACAGGAACGGGAGACTTTTTGCCAAGAAGAGTGGGCAACTTTACCATCTGAAAAAATAAAGAACTTTATCCACCACTACCACAAAAGACTTAAAGCTGTCATTGATGTTAGAGGGGGCAGAACACAGTATTAAGAAATGGGGTATGTGAACTTTTGAGTCATTTGGGTGGTTTGGCTGTCATTATGATTTAAAAAGATAAAACAGAGCAGTTTGACAATAAATGGCTTCACCCAACCAATAACCATGAGTGGAGAAAAAGTTTTGGTGTTATCATTTATATTCACTGAAAAAAAGGCAGAGAAAGCAAAATTTCTGCCCTGGTATGTAAACTTTTTGCACAGCTGTAAATAACATATATACAGTATATATACACATACATATATATATATATATATATATATATATATATATACATACATATATATATATATATATACATATATATATATATATATATATATATATATATATATATATATAGTATTTATAGAAGTAATAAAGGAAGCAGGTTTTTTTTTAATTAATAGAAAACTGAGTGATAATGAAGTTTACCAAAAATTAGATGGGGATGCAAAGTTTTGGGTTATGAGGTGTATAAAAAACTGTTTACAGCGAGCATTGAACATGAAAACAGTAAATGAGGAGCTATTTGACTACCTATTTGTAGTAAGCCCAAGAACTCCAGTTCTGTACGCTATTCCAGCGCCATCTTGCTAGAGAAAAACAAATTTTCTCCTCCAAGATGGTGCTGCTGTCTCCTGCGCAGTAGCAGCTATCGGCAATTATAATTCTATATACATTCTATTCTGTTATAATAATAACTCTCTTATCTGCAACTTGTCTACGATGGAATTGTTGCACTACTTATAGTGTATGACAGGTATCTAGTAAGGGATTATTGCCTTATAAATTCTAAGCCTTGTTGACACTTTTCTTCTTAGACTCATTGACTGATTCATGTCTTTTATTGTAATCTGCAGTCAGAAATTCATCAAAGCTGTCAGTGTTACTTGCGTTCCTCCAAACTTTTTTGCTGTCACATACAAGAAAAAATCTTTTCAGAGCCAGTTCAAATCCCTTCTTTATTGTACAGTAATACCTCTCTTATCAGCAATTTGTCTACGGTGACGTGTTGCAGTAATTATAGTGTATAACAGCCATCAAGTCAGGGATCATTGCCTTTAAAATTGTAAGCATTTCTGATGTTGCTTTCTTCCACGGACTCATTGACAAATTCATGTATTTACTGTGTTCTGTACTCAGAAATTCATCAATGTGTCCATTCACAGTCTCTCTCTAGCGTCTGTATGTAAGAAATAGTGATGGAACACTATACGTACTAAAGCTGGAATTACCACTTATGAACTCTCCAGTGCTTTGTTTCCATCTATTTCTGGGTGCTTATTTAAGTATGCATGGGGTCATTGTCTTGCTGGAAGACCCATGACCTAGGATGCAAACCCAGCTTTCAAACCCCGGGCACTACATTGCAATACAAAATCCTTTGAGAATCTTCACATTTCATGACACACCGAGCCAGAGACAGGAAAAAAACACCTACATTTCTTTGAACCCCAACCATATTTGACTGTAACTAATGTGTTCTTTTATTTTTAGGCCTCATTCCATTTACAGTAAACAGTAGAATTGCGTGTTTTACCAAAAAACTCTATCTTCATCTCATCTGTCCACAAGACGCATGCTGGCCCTTTAAAAAAAAGTGGGGATTGCCTGCTGTCCATCTATAAACTGTGAGGGCTGCCTGCTGGCCCTCCAAGTTTCAAACTTTACAGTATTAATAAGAAAAAGAAAATTTGCCCACCTCAGATAGATAAATTATATTTGCATAGATGTCTGCTGGCCCTCCAAAAATGCTTACTGAGTGCTGACTGCTAGCCCTGTAAAATAAGACTGAGGGCCATCTGATGGACCTCTGACACTAGTGAGGGCCACCTGCTGTGTCATTCCTTCATAAATTAAAAAGGATGTGTCTGAAGCTAAGTAGTGAAGAGGCAGTGACCCAATAAAGTTCAAAAGTAAAACTTACAAATGAAACACAATGGTATCCACCGGATCACAGCTGGGAGACAAGACAGTCTGTAAATGAGTCTGGTTGCCGAGGATGACTGCACCAGTGGAGTATGCTGCGGGGTGCCATGGACCACTTGCAAGATCCAGGCTGGAGGAAACAGAGCGGCCCCACTACCTTCCTGCAGTCCATTTAAAAAAAAAAGCCCATACCGGGTTTTCTTGAACAATTCCTTGGCCAAATAATGTTACCAGGTTCATGCTTTCTTTTCTTCTGCCTTGTGACTCACAGGCATCCCGCTTTGACCACACGCACTCCAGCGGATCTAATACACTTCTCAGCGCATCCTGTGGGACACATAGCGACCCTCGCAAATAACACATCGCTGCCTCACATATCCTCCCCCTCTGCTCAATCTTATGGGGTTGAACATTAGTCACAATACCGGGGGCCAGTGACAGGGCATCCGCATTTCCCTGTGACTTCCCCGCCTGATGTTCCACAGTAAAATAAAAATTTTGCAAAGAGAGAAACCAACCAGTGGCCTGCGTATTTCTCTCCTTGGCGTCCTGCATCCAGACAATGGGTCCATGTAGACCAAAGGGCAAGACTACATAGTGATAAAGAGTCAAGACCCTCCAGTGTTATGAAGATGGTTTTCTCCTTGGCCGACTCTGTAAGAGGCACCTACCAGTAACTCTCAGTCAGGTTGAGCGTGGTGAAGTAGTGGGCCTGTCCCAGGCACTCGATCAGCTCGTCCAACTGGGGCATCAGATAAAGGTTGAACTTCGACACCTCATTCAACTTGTGGAAATCATTAAAAAACTTTAATGATCTGTCCAGCTTCGGGATTGGCACAATAGGGCTAGCCCAGTCACTCCGGGATTCCTCAATTACTCCTAGCTGGAGCATTTATTTAATCTCCCTTGCAGTGGCTTGATGCCGGGCCTCCAGCACCCGGTAAGGTTTCATGCATAACCTTACATGAGGCTCAGTGACAATGTCATGCTGGATGACGGAGGTACGCCAGCGTAATTACGAGAATATGCCTGCATTTCCTTTGACTAGTTTACCAGCCTCTCGATGCTGCTGTTTCGAGAGAGTGTCCCCTATTTTTACCTCTCTCTCAGCCTCGTCCTTGACCGATAGCAAGGATTCCCTGTGGGTACAACCGGGGTCGCCTCAGCAACCAAACACTCCCGATCAGTCCACGCATTCAACAGGTTGATGGGGTACAGCTGTTCGGGTTTCTTCTCCCGGGCTGGTAAACTCTATAATTTATCCCCCCACCTTCCTCTGTATCTCATATGGCCCTTGCCACTTGGCCATGAGCTTGCTCTCTGCGGTAGGCACTAGTACTAGCACCCTGTCCCCCTTCTTTAAAGGTCCTGTCTGTGGCTTTTTTATTATACACGCAGCTCTGCGTGGCCTGGGCATCAATCAGATTCTCCTTTACTATGGGCCGTACTGCCGCAATCTGGTCCTGCATGCTTACCACATGCTCGATGATATTCTTATACAGAGTGGGCTCCTGTTCTCACATCTCCTTGGCTACATCTAGCAGTCCCCTCGGGTGCCTGCCATACAATAACTCAAATGGGGAGAACCTTGTGGACGCCTGCGGTATCTCACAGATAGCAAACATCAGCTAGGGCAGTAACATCCCAATTCCTCCCATGCTTTTTTAGCATGGATTTGAGGGTTCTATTAAACCTCTCCACCAACCCGTCGGTTTGTGGGTGGTACACTGACGTACGTAGCTGTTTAATCCGAAGCAGCTTACATAGCTCCCTGGTCACCTTGGACATGAAAGGAGTCCCCTGATCGGTAAGGATCTCCTTTGTTAGTCCCAGTCGACAAAACACAGCAAATAGCTTGAGGGCTATTAGCTTGGCCGAGGTGTGGCGGAGAGAGTACCGCCTCTGGGTACCGGTTGGCATAGTCCACAATGACCAAGATATGTTGATGGCCGCGGGTGGTTTACTATCGGCCCTACCAGATCCAATGCAATCCGCTCAAAAGTTACCTCTATAATGGGAAGAGGCACCAATGGACTTCGGTAGGTCATGGTGGGTGAGGTTAGTTGGCACTTCAGACATGTATCACAGTACCTCTGGACCTCAGCGTAGACCCCAGGTAAAAAAAAATGCTGCAGTATGCATGCCTGCAGTATGCGTACCTGTATCTTTGTTGCCACCAAATGCCCTCCCGACATGTAAGTATGAGCCATGTTGAGCATCGCCCGATGGTAGGATTGGGGCACTACCAGTTGTTCTACCACCTCCTCGCAAATTTTATCGACCTTGTACAGTAACTACTGGTTGATTGCCATCCGTGAGAACACCGTCTCTGCAACTGGTTGCTGAGCCACTCCATTTATTTTGCTTATTCTTTCTCGGGCTTGGGTCAGAGTGGAATCCTGGCACTGAGCTGTCACGAACTTACCAGGGGACACTTCCAGCTTGGTGAATGGTGGAGTCTCCTCAACCTTTCCTGCCAATACCTCTAAGGGAAACCTATGAGGGTCACACTGTGTCCATAGGTTGGTGACCCCTATAGCAGGTATCCCTGGATCAGGATCTTCGGGTTCTGCATCAGGATTAGCATTTACCCTGGGATGGTTAACCCTGGTCTCCCACAGGGACCAGAACAGGGATAAGTCTCTTCTCAATACAGTCCCATATGGAAGAGTCTATACCACTCCCACCACATATCTTATTTCTCCACACGGGGTGGGAAATGTAACCTCCGTGATCGGGTACTCTCTGAGCTCCCCATGTATGGACACCACCCCCACCTTCCGTCCATTGGGATTGTCCCCAGCAGCCAGGGACCCAAGTACCAGAGTCACCAAGCTCTCCGAGTCCAAGCGAGCATCCGTCTGCTACCCATTAATGAGTACCTTGCACAGCTGGGGTTTGGTACTGGCAAGGCCTGCAGTGGCAGTGCAGAAAGGCTGGGCAAACAGACACATGGCACATATACCTGCCGTCCATGGGTTCTGCTGTAAGGGGGCAGTTTGCAACAACATATTCAGGCCCTTAGCATAGCCAACACCTAATGACTGCGACACGAGGGAACCTTGGGGCCAATTTAAGGGACACAGGTCTGTTGTCACTCTCCTTCCAAGATAACCCCTCACTATGCGAACGGTCCGATTTGGCTCCATTGGAGGGTCGTGGACTTTTCCCAGGCTCTTGAACTGGCAGGGCCTCACGTGCCAGCCGAAGTGGAGCAGTGTTCCGTTTAAAGTCCCGAGTGGTGGTATACTACTCCACCAGTCCAATCACCTGGTCCAGAGTGCCCGGGTCCCCTTGTCTCACCCAATGCTGTATGGACACTGGTAGAGCCCTCACCATCCGGTCGACCACCACCCTCTCTACCATCTGGAAGGGACTTAAGGCCTCAGGCTGGAGGCAACAACTGGAGCAAGTCATATGTCTGAGACTCGGCGGGACACGACCCCACAAAAGTCCACTGGAATACCCGTTGAGCCACACATAAGTATTAACTTCCAGTTTTGCAAGGATCTCACCTTTCAGCTTCCCATAGTCCAGGGCATCATCCCGACTGAGGTCCAGGTAGGAATTTTGGGCATCTCCTGTCAGGAAGGGGGCCTGTTGTGAGCTCTGTTTTAAGGCTCCCTCTTGTGGTCACTGGTGGTATGGTGTGACTTTTGCTTTGGGCTCCCCCTGGTGGCTTTGTCTGTTATCCTGCTGGTCTCTGGCTATCAGCTGGTTCGTTATCCTCTGGGAGGTTCCTATTTAGCTCTGTGTTACTTCCACTTGTTGCCGGCTGTCGATGTAATCAGTGCTACTCAGATTCCTTCTTTCTACCTTGCTCCCAGTCCATCCAGGATAAGCTAAGTTTTGTTTGCTCATTTTTTGATCAGCAGTGTTTATCATGTTTTCTTGTCCAGCTTGCTAAAATGTAATTCCCTCGCTTGCTGGTTGCTCTAGTGGGCTGAGTTTCTCCCCACACACCGTTAGTTGGTGTGTGGGTTCTTGAAATCTCAGGATGGATATTTTGTAAGGGTTTTTTATTGATCGCATAGACCCCTGCTCTATTTTCTGCTTTCTAGTACTAGTGGGCCTCTTTTGCTGAATCTGATTTCATCCCTATGTATGTGCCTTCTTCTGACTTCACCGTTAATATTTGTTGGGGGCTTCTATATCTTTGGGGATTATTTCTCTGGAGGCAAGCGAGGTCTTTCTTTCTCTTTAGGGGTAGCTAGTTCCTCAGGCTGGCTCGAGACGTCTAGAAATTTTTTAGGCACGTTCACCGGCTCCCTCTAGTTGTGTTGGATAGGTTCAGATTTGCGATCAGTCCAGTTACCATCTCCCTAGAGCTCGTCCTTAGTTTTTTCACTTGCTGGTCTATTTGTGATCCTCAGCCATTAAGGATCATAACAGTACAGCCGGCCTACAAAGTGTTAATTGCATGGCAGAAGCAGGAGAAAAGAAGCCTTGAGAATTTTTTTTTTTCTTGTTGCTGTGTGTCTAGCTGCTGTGCTAGCTTCTCTCCTCCTCTTAATCTTGGTGTGGCTCTGAGTTCAGCTGCTGACATGGATGTCCAGAGCTTGGCTTCCAGTCTGGATCATCTTGCTGCTAGGGTTCAAAGTATTCAGGATTTTGTTGTTCATAGTCCTATGTCTGAGCCTAGGTTCAAGGATCTAGGTTCCTGAATTTTAAGAACAATTGTAAGTTGTTTCTTTCTTTGAAACCTCGTTCCTCTGGTGATGCCGTTCAGCAAGTTAAGATTATCATTTCCTTTTTGCGTGGTGACCCACAAGATTGGGCCTTCGCATTGGCGCCAGGGGATCCTGCATTGCTTAGTGTAGATGCGTTTTTTCTGGCCCTTGGATTGCTCTATGAGGAACCTAATCTTGAGAACCAGGCTGAAAAAGCGTTATTGGCCCTCTCGCAGGGGCAAGATGAAGCAGAGGTGTACTGCCAGAAATTTCGGAAATGGTCGGTGCTTACTCAGTGGAATGAGTGTGCCCAGGCTGCTAATTTCAGAGAAGGTCTTTCTGAAGCCATTAAGAATGTCATGGTGGGGTTCCCTACGCCTGCAGGTCTGAATGAGTCAATGACTCTGGCCATTCAGATTGATCGGCGGTTGCGGGAGCGCAAACCTGTGCACCATTTGGCGGTGTCTTCTGAACAGACCCCTGAATCTATGCAATGTGACAGAATTCTGACCAGAAGTGAACGGCAAAATTATAGACGGCAAAATGGGTTGTGCTTTTACTGTGGTGACTCAGCTCATGTTATCTCAGCATGCTCTAAGCGCAAAAAAAAGGTTGATAAATCTGTCACCATTGGTACTTTACAGCCTAAGTTCATTTTGTCTGTTACCCTGATTTGTTCCCTGTCATCTTACCCGGTTAATGCCTTTATAGATTCAGGTGCTGCACTGAGTCTGATGGATTGGTCATTTGCCAGGCGCTGTGGTTTTGATTTGGAGCCTTTAAAATTCCCTATTCCACTAAGGGGAATTGACTCTACACCATTGGCTACTAATAGACCTCAGTACTGGACACAAGTGACCATGTGCATGACTCCTGTTCATCAGGAGGTGATTCGCTTTCTTGTATTGCATAATTTGCATGATGTCGTCGTGTTGGGTCTACCATGGTTGCAGACTCATAATCCAGTCCTGGATTGGAAAGCTATGTCTGTGTCAAGTTGGGGTTGTCAGGGAATTCATGGTGATGCTCCTGTGGTGTCAATTGCTTCGTCCACTCCTTCTGAAGTCCCTACGTTTTTGTCGGACTACCAGGATGTATTTGAGGAGCCCAAACTCAATTCTCTACCTCCTCATAGGGACTGTGATTGTGCTATAAATTTGATTCCTGGTAGTAAGTTTCCTAAGGGACGACTTTTCAATTTATCTGTGCCGGAGCATGCTGCCATGCGGAGTTATATAAAGGAGTCTTTGGAGAAGGGACATATTCGCCCATCCTCTTCCCCTCTTGAAATTTCAGTATCCTTTGCCATTGTTAACTGATTTGTTTGCTCGTATTAGGGGGTCTAGTTGGTTCACCAAGATAGATCTTTGTGGTGCGTATAACCTTGTGCGTATAAAACAGGGTGATGAATGGAAAACTGCATTTAATACGCTTGAAGGCCATTTTGAGTACCTGGTGATGCCTTTTGGACTTTCTAATGCTCCTTCAGTCTTTCAGTCCTTTATGCACGACATCTTCCGTGAATATCTGGATAAGTTTATGATTGTGTATCTGGATGATATTCTGATTTTTTCGGATGATTGGGAGTCTCATGTTAAGCAGGTCAGGATGGTCTTTCAGGTCCTGCGTGACAATGCTTAATTTGTGAAAGGCTCAAAATGTCTTTTTGGAGTCCAGAAGATTTCTTTTTTGGGTTTCATTTTTTCTCCTTCTACTATTGAGATGGACCCAGTCAAGGTTCAGGCTATTCATGACTGGACGCAGCCTACATCTGTTAAGAGTCTTCAGAAGTTCTTGGGTTTTGCTAATTTTTACCGTCGCTTCATAGCTAATTTTTCTGGTGTTGTTAAGCCTTTGACGGATTTGACCAAGAAAGGTTCTGATGTGACTAATTGGTCCTCTGCGGCTGTGGAGGCCTTTCGGGAGCTGAAGCGCCGGTTTTCTTCGGCTCCGGTCTTATGTCAGCCAGATGTCTCACTTCCCTTCCAGGTGGAGGTTGATGCTTCCGAGATTGGAGCGGGGGCTGTTTTGTCGCAGAGAAGCTCCGATGACTCTGTGATGAAGCCATGTGCTTTCTTTTCAAGAAAGTTTTCGCCTGCCGAGCGGAATTATGATGTCGGTAATCGGGAGTTGTTGGCTATGAAGTGGGCATTTGAGGAGTGGCGACATTGGCTCGAGGGAGCTAAGCATCGTGTGGTGGTCTTGACTGATCACAAGAATTTGATTTACCTCGAGTCGGCCAAGCGGCTGAATCCCAGACAGGCTCGCTGGTCATTGTTTTTCTCTCATTTTGATTTCGTGGTTTCGTACCTGCCTGGTTCGAAGAATGTGAAGGCTGATGCTCTTTCTAGGAGTTTTGTGCCTGACTCTCCTGGAGATTCAGAGCCGGCTGGTATCCTTAGAGAAGGGGTGATTTTGTCTGCCATCTCCCCAGATTTGCGACGTGTGCTGCAAGAGTTTCAGGCGGATAGACCTGATCGCTGTCCACCGGAGAGACTGTTTGTCCCGGATAGATGGACCAACAGAGTCATCTCCGAGGTTCATTCTTCGGTGTTGGCGGGCCATCCTGGAATATTTGGTACCAGAGACTTGGTGGCCAGGTCTTTTTGGTGGCCTTCCTTGTCGCGGGATGTGCGTTCCTTTGTGCAGTCTTGTGGAATTTGTGCTCGGGCTAAGCCTTGCTGTTCTCGAGCCAGTGGTTTGTTGTTACCTTTGCCTGTCCCGAAGAGGCCTTGGACGCACATTTCCATGGATTTTATTTCAGATCTCCCTGTCTCTCAGAGAATGTCTGTCATCTGGGTGGTGTGTGATCGTTTTTCTAAGATGGTCCATTTGGTGCCCTTGCCTAAGTTGCCTTCCTCCTCCGAGTTGGTTCCACTGTTTTTTCAAAATGTGGTTCGTTTGCACGGGATTCCTGAGAACATTGTTTCTGACAGAGGATCCCAGTTTGTGTCTAGATTTTGGCGGACCTTTTGTGCTAAATTGGGCATTGATTTGTCTTTTTCGTCGGCCTTCCATCCTCAGACGAATGGCCAAACCGAGCAAACTAATCAGACCTTGGAGACTTATTTAAGATGTTTTGTTTCTGCTGATCAGGACGACTGGGTTACTTTTTTGCCGTTGGCCGAGTTTGCCCTTAATAATCGGGCTAGTTCTGCTACTTTGGTTTCTCCTTTTTTTTTGTAATTCAGGGTTTCATCCTCGTTTTTCCTCGGGTCAGGTGGAGCCTTCTGACTGTCCTGGAGTGGATGTTGTTGTTGATAGGTTGTATCAGATTTGGAATCATGTGGTGGACAATTTGAAGCTGTCTCAAGAGAAGGCTCAGCTCTTTGCCAACCGCTGTCGCTGTGTGGGTCCCCGACTTCGCGTTGGGGACTTGGTGTGGTTGTCTTCTCGCTTCGTTCCTATGAAGGTCTCCTCTCCTAAGTTCAAGCCTCGGTTTATCGGTCCTTATATATTCTGGAAGTCCTTGGCCCTGTGTCATTTCGTCTGGACCTCCCAGCATCATTTGCTATTGATAATGTGTTCCATCGCTCGTTGTTGCGGAGGTATGTGGTGCCTGTGGTTCCTCCGGTTGAGCCTCCTGCCCCGGTGCTGGTTGAGGGAGAATTGGAATACGTGGTGGAGAAGATCTTGGATTCTCGTATTTCTAGACGGAGGCTCCAGTATTTGGTTAAATGGAAGGGCTATGGTCAGGAGGATAATTCTTGGGTTGTCGCCTCTGATGTTCATGCGGCCGATTTGGTTCGTGCCTTCCATGTGGCTCATCCTGATCGCCCTGGCGGTTTTCATGAGGGTTCGTTGACCCCTCCTCAAGAGGGGGGTACTGTTGTGAGCTCTGTTTTCAGGCTCCCTCTTGTGGTCACTGGTGGTATGGGGTGACTTTTGCTTTGGGCTCCCCCTGGTGGCTTTGTCTGTTATCCTGCTGGTCTCTGGCTATCAGCTGGTTCGTTATCCTCTGGGAGGTTCCTATTTAGCTCTGTGTTACTTCCACTTGTTGCCAGCTGTCGATGTAATCAGTGCTACTCAGATTCCTTCTTTCTACCTTGCTCCCAGTCCATCCAGGATAAGCTAAGTTTTGTTTGCTCATTTTTTGATCAGCAGTGTTTATCATGTTTTCTTGTCCAGCTTGATAAAATGTAATTCCCTCGCTTGCTGGTTGCTCTAGTGGGCTGAGTTTCTCCCCACACACCGTTAGTTGGTGTGTGGGTTCTTGAAATCTCAGGATGGATATTTTGTAAGGGTTTTTTATTGATCGCATAGACCCCTGCTCTATTTTCTGCTTTCTAGTACTAGTGGGCCTCTTTTGCTGAATCTGATTTCATCCCTATGTATGTGCCTTCTTCTTACTTCACCGTTAATATTTGTTGGGGGCTTCTATATCTTTGGGGATTATTTCTCTGGAGGCAAGCGAGGTCTTTCTTTCTCTTTAGGGGTAGCTAGTTCCTCAGGCTGGCTCGAGACGTCTAGAAATTTTTTAGGCACGTTCACCGGCTACCTCTAGTTGTGTTGGATAGGTTCAGATTTGCGATCAGTCCAGTTACCATCTCCCTAGAGCTCGTCCTTAGTTTTTTCACTTGCTGGTCTATTTGTGATCCTCAGCCATTAAGGATCATAACAGGGGCCACCACTTCAGCCCACTGGGCTGACCGAGGGCCAAGTGTTTCAAAAGTTTCTCCATCTTGTCAGCAGGCCTAAGCTGTGTCATTGCAGGCCTAGTCACAGACATGCAGCACACTTTGGGGTATGCCTCAAATGCTGTGGGGTGCCAGGAGTTTGCTCTCTGCGCTCTGTAATCGCTCACACAGGCTGAGGTTTTGCAGAGCAACTGCTCTGCTTGCTGCAAGCTCCACACTGACACACCCTAACCCTTCTTGCTGGGTATTTCACTAAACTGGAGTCTGTGGTCATGGGCCACTTGCAAAATCCGGGATGGAGAAAACAGACCGGCCCCACTACCTTCCTGCAGTCCGTTTCAAAAATAAAAGCCCATACTGGATTTTCCTGAACAATTCCTTGGCCAAATAACTTAACCAGGTTCATGCTTACTTTTCTTCTGCCTTGTGACTCACAGGCGTCCTACTGTGACCACACGGCACTCCAGCGGATCTAATACGCTTCTGTGCGCATCCTGTGGGACACATAGCGACCCTCGCAAATAATACCAGTCACTGCCTCACAGGTGCTAGAATGCTAAAATTAAATTTCCTGTAGAATGATTTTTTCACCATTGAAAGCAATGCAAACATTCAAAAATGCAGCCAAAATACGATCTGTGAACATAGCCCAAGGTGTGGAGGAGCATATACTATCCCATCCCGACCGGGGACCATAGGAGGGGGGGAAACGCGTCGGGAAGGGATAGTATATCCCTAGAGATAAGTACATTATGAGGATATGTCGGTGCTGTGAGTCTGACTGCTTGAATCTGCCTTAACATGCAAGATTGTGCACATGGTTATTTTCAGTGTACAACGTCAATTATCTGTTCAGTGATACCTGTAATATCTGGCGATGATGCCCATATATTTATGTGCACATGGTCATATTGAACATGCAAATGCTATTATTTGTGTAGTTTTTCGTTGTTTCTGTCTATGAGGCCCAATTTTTCTATCTGCACATGGTCTTATTCAGATATGCAAATGTGAATTATCTGGTCAGTGATTATTTCTAGCGTTGATGCCCATATTTTTGGCTAATTATCTATGTATTATCAATTTGCATATGATCACATTTGAGCATGTGAATGTGAATTTATTGGTCCAGCAATTTTTATTTATTTTTCGCGAGGATGACTAAATATCAATCTGCATATTATCACATTTAAACATGCGTATATGAATTTATTAGTCCAGCAACCTTCATTTATTCCTGGCGATGATGCCCAAATATCAATTTGCACATGATCATATTTAACACATGCAAATGTGAACTCTCTTCATTTTTTTCTGGCAAGGATGCCCAAATGACAATTTGCACATGATTATATTTAACACATGCAAATACAAACCTACTGCTTAGTGATCATTTATTTCTGGCGATGATGCTGGCATATTTTTGGCTCATTATTTATGTACCATCAATTTGTATAGTAAACATGCAAATGTGAATTTATTTATTCAGCAATTTTTATTTATCTCTGGCGATGATGGCCACACATTTCTGGCAAATTGTGGATATATGACTCTAAGCTCATTTTGTATGTTAGAGTATGCAAACCTAAGCTCAATAAATCTTGCGTTACACCTATATTCATATTTCTGGAGTTGACGCCACTATGTGTTAGGTGTCGAGTTCCCGCCTCTGCACAGGGGGAATCTCGAACCATCTCTGCTGCAGTCTCCCATTCTCCTCCAGCTGCAGAGGAGCCTGCTTTGCGGAGACGTCAGTCCCAGCATCAGGCTCAGGCTGATACTGTGCGACTAGTTAACCCCTTCATGACCCAGCCTATTTTGACCTTAATGACCTTGCCGTTTTTTGCAATTCTGACCAGTGTCCCTTTATGAGGTAATAACTCAGCAACACTTCAACGGATCCTAGCGATTCTGAGACTTCAACGGATCCTAGCGATTCTGAGACTGTTTTTTCGTGACATATTGGGCTTCATGTTAGTGGTAAATTTAGGTCGATAATTTCTGCGTTTATTTGTGAAAAAAATGGAAATTTGGCGAAAATTTTGAAAATTTCTCAATTTTCATATTTTGAATTTTTATTCTGATAAACCAGAGAGTTATGTGACACAAAATAGTTAATAAATAACATTTCCCACATGTCTACTTTACATCAGCACAATTTTGGAAACAAATTTTTTTTTCTAGGATGTTATAAGGGTTAAAATTTGACCAGTGATTTCTCATTTTTACAACAAAATTTACAAAACCGTTTTTTTTAGGGACCACCTCACATTTGAAGTCAGTTTCAGGGTTCTATATGGCTGGAAATACCCAAAAGTGACACCGTCCTAAAAACTGCACCCTTCAAGGTGCTCAAAACCACATTCAAGTTTTTTATTTTCCCTTCAGGTGCTTCACAGCAGCAGAAGCAACACGGAAGGAAAAAATGAACATTTAACTTTTTAGTCACAAAAATGATCTTTTACCAACAATTTCGTCATTTTCCCAAGGGTAAAAGGAGAAACTGGACCACGAAAGTTGTTGTCCAATTTGTTCTGAGTACGCTGATACCTCATATATGGGGGTAAACCACTGATTGGGTGCACGGCAGGGCTCGGAAGGGAAGGAGCGCCATTTGACTTTTTGAATGAAAAATTGGCTCCAATCTTTAGCGGACACCATGTTGCGTTTGGAGAGCCCCCGTGTGCCTAAACATTGGAGCTCCCCCACAAATGACCCCATTTTGGAAACTAGATTCCCCAAGGAACTTATCTAGATGCATAGTGAGCACTTTAAACCCCAAGGTGCTTCACAAATTGATCCGTAAAAATGAAAAAGTACTTTTTTTTCCCAAAAAAATTCTTTTAGCCTCAATTTTTTTATTTTTACATGGGCAACAGGATAAAATGTATCCTAAAATTTGTTGGGCAATTTCTCCTGAGTACACGGATACCTCATATGTGGGGGTAAACCACTGTTTGGGTGCACGGCAAGGCTCGGAAGAGAAGGCGCACCATTTGACTTTTTGAATGGAAAATTAGCTCCAATCGTTAGCGGACACCATGTCGCGTTTAGAGACCCACTGATGTGCCTAAACAGTGGAAACCCCTCAATTCTAACTCAAACACTAACCCCAACACACCCCTAACCCTAACCACAACCCTAACCGCAACACACTCCTAGCCCTAGTCTTAACCCTAATTCCAACCCTAACTCTAATTCCAACCCTAACCCTAAGGCTATGTGCCCACGTTGCGGATTTGTGGGCGGATTTTTCGGCACCATTTTTGAAAAATCTGCAGGTAAAACGCACTGCGCTTTACCTACGGATTTACCGCGGATTTCCAGTGTTTTTTGTGCGGATTTCACCTGCGGATTCCTATTATGGAGCAGGTGTAAAACGCTGCGGAATCCGCATAAAGAATTGACATGCTGCGGAAAATACAATGCAGCGTTTCCGCGCTGTATTTTCCGCACCATGGGCACAGCGGATTTGGTTTTCCATAGGTTTACGTGGTACTGTAAATGTGATGGAAAACTGCTACGAATCCGCAGCGACCAATCCGCTGCGGATCCGCAGCCAAATCCGCACCGTGTGCACATAGCCTAATTCTAACCCTAATTCCAACCCTAGCCCTAATTATAACCCTAATTGTAACCCTAATTCTAACACTAATTCTAACCCTAGCCCTAAGTGCAACCCTAGCCCTAAGTGCAACCCTAGCCCTAAGTGCAATCGTAAGTGCAACCCTAGCCCTAAGTGCAACCCTAACCCTAAGTGCAACCATAAGTGCAACCCTAAGTGCAACCCTAAGTGCAACCCTATCCCTAAGTGCAACCCTATCCCTAAGTGCAACCCTAAGTGCAACCCTATCCCTAAGTGCAACCCTATACCTAAGTGCAACCCTAACGGCAACCCTATCCCTAAATGCAACCCTATCCCTAAGTGCAACCCTAAGTGCAACCCTAAGTGCAACTCTATCCCTAAGTGCAACCCTATCCCCAAGTGCAACTCTATCCCTACCCCTAACCCTAACCCTACCCCTAACCCGAACCCTAACCCTAACCCTACCCCTAACCCTAACTCTAATGGAAAAACAAAAATAAATATATTTTCTGTACTTTATTATTGTCCTTACCTATGGGGGTGATAAAGGGGGGGGGGTTTATTTACTATTTTTTTTATTTTGATCACTGTGATAGAACTTATCACAGCGATCAAAATGTACAGGGAACGAATCTGCCGGCCCGCAGATTCGGCGGGCGCACTGCGCATGCGCCCGCCATTTTCCAAGATGGCGGCGCCCATGCGAGAAGACGGTGGACACTGGGAGGGACACCGGGACTAGGTAAGTATTGGGGGGTGCGATCGGACAGCTGGGGGGATGGAGGGGAGGACGGGGGGAGGGGTGGAGGGGAGAGAAAAGCGTTTAGAACAGGACGAAGGGGTAGGGAACACTGACAGCGGCTGCAGATCGCCGCCACCAGTCGGTGGGGGGGGGGCAGATCGGGGTCTCCTGCCGTGGTTGATGCTATTGCAGCATCGGCCATGGCTGGATTGTAATATTTCACCAATTTTCATAGGTGAAATATTACAGATTGCTCTGATTGGCTGTTTCACTTTCAACAGCCAATCAGAGCGATCGTAGCCATGGGGGGGCGAAGCCACCCCCCCTGGGCTGTAGCACCACTCCCCCTGTCCCTGCATGTCGGGTGAAATTGGAGTTAACCCTTTCACCCGGCCTGCAGGGTCGCGATCCGGCCATGACGCATTTGCTGCGTCACAGGTCGGATTGGCACAGGTTTTCATGACGCATACGGTGCGTCAAAGGTCGGGAAGGGGTTAATGCTGCCCTTCCAGCCTCAGCCATTGTAGCCAGCACTGATCAGCAGTGAGCAGGTCTTTCTGGGACAAGTCCTGCTTTTCCCATACTGAGCATGCCCATGGGACGACCTCCGATTAGAGGTCGGGGGTCACATGCTCAGGTCCTATTGCGGTTCCTATTGGACTATCTGGAAGGTCTTGCAGCACTGCTGCTATAAAAGGTTTGCATGGCCGCTCGGCCATGCGCTAGTGTATACTTGAAAACGTGTGTGTGCTGATGTGTGAAAGTCGCTCATTAATCATCCCCTCCCTTGTGTATGACTGCTCGCGTAAGGTGGATGTTTGCTATCTAGTGCCCGACAGTCATCAGTACTTAACACACGATACAGCGTCTATTGCTGTGACCGCCAGTGCGGCGCCGTGCGCTATTAGAGCGCTTTCCTGAGCCAAGTCTGGGTGGTTAGTGGCGTCCATAAGAGCGGCACCAATGCACTCTTGTGCTTAAAAATTATTATTTAAGTTATACTCTGACACTCACTAGCGGTGTCGAGCGCGAGTGGTCTAGACGAACTCTAATCCTGAGTCTTGGGATTGAGTTCTGTGACTACTTGCTTGCGCTCTTTGTGCGGTACCGCGGCCCTGTGACGCAACAGGGTTCGCTTCCTTCACACAGGTTGAAGCTAAACCGTGTGTTGTACCGCCATATAGTCCGTCATTACTCAGCAGCAGGTTCCATCCCTGCACGGTGGACCCCGGGCTGCAAACGCACCTTATACGATCTCTCTAATTATTTGGTGCGTTCCCCTAGCCCTAACACTGTGTTTGTGCATAGGTTCTCTTTGAGTTACTTATTGTGACCTAGAGAAATTATAAAATACATTTTTGGCAGATAAGTGTAATATTCCATGCTGATCTGTAATATTTGTCATCCTTTAAGATATTATTAGTGGTCATCACATACTGTATAGGAGGTACTTATTGATTTTTTCCTTGTTGAGTCCACTATGGCTCATAGACATTTGTATTGATTCTTGATACAGATCAACACTTCCCGCAGTCACAGCACCTTTTTTCACATTTTTATTATTTATTTTTGTGGTTTTTTTGGTGTGATATTGTGGTGGCTTTTTTTGACAGGGATACCTTATAGGGTTTTGAGGATCAGCCATCGTTGAGCGGGGGCGCCACATCGTATCCCTGGGTGCCAACCTCCGCTGTTAGGAAGGGACTTTATAAGGGAAAAGCACATCTATCTTCCCTAGTCCATTTCCTTATAGTATTTTGTTTGTCCATCAGTGGAATTGGTTTATATACATAAAAAAAGTATTTCGGCTGTACCACTATTTATTGAGTAGTATTATACCCATTTTTTTGAGGGACCTTGCTTTCTTTTAATGTGTGTTTTTTCCTTATATTTTAATCATTATTATTAAAAGTTATCTTTTTGGTCTTCTTTTCTTTATTTTTCTGTGCATGAAATAATGTATTAGAGTAAATAATCTTAATAGAGTATCAATAATCATAATTCTCTGCTTAATTAAGTTCAGCTGGCTAAATTGCATCTTCATTGCTTTGACCAAAAGAAGTAAGTTAAAAGCATATATGTACAGCAAAGCAAGGCATTGTAAATTACTTCCAAAATGCTAAATGCTAAAGTTCTCTTGGTCTTTAAGGTTAAAAATGTCACGGTTCTTAAAGGGAAGTGCAGCGCCCCAGAGTCCTGGTCGTTGCAGTAATGTCGCTCTGCCACTAAGGGGAGTGATGTTACGTCTGATTGCACTAAAGGAGTTCACCTGACCAGGTATCACAGACACACACTACACTCCACACTCCGGCCACCAGGGGGGGTTGTTCTATCTATTAGGCCACTCCTCACACTCTGGTAAAACTGGAGGTTGGACAGGAAGTTAGACAGAAAGTAGCTAGGGAGAGCTCGAGAGAGGACCTGTCAGGGGTGGGATCCTGACAGCGGCCTAGGACAGACAGAACGTTACGGAGCCGTGCTTGAGTCTTATAGCGGCAGGCTCCTAAGAAAGGACACGAAGCGGAGTATATTGCAGAGAAGTGAGAAGCGAGATCACAGCACAAAGGAGATAGAACCAGAAGGAGTCGTGCCCTTAAGACTGTGGCAACATCCTTCTGAGGCGCGTAGCCGGTGGCCGGAGCACCGAGGAAGTAAGGGACTCTACGTATTACTTCAAACAGCGGCAGGACAGTTAACTTTAGGTTGGCTGTCTCACCTAAACCACCTAACGAAGACAAAGGAGGCAATTGTGGGAGAGGGGCGTCTCTAGGGTCCCAGAATAACTCCAGGCCTACCCCGTCATACGGATGCGTCCCAGCCATATCATCTGGGGGACGGAGAGAGAGAAAGAACATCAGAAACAGACACAACAGTTGTGAGGACTATCCCGTGGTGCTCAGCAGGGAAGTACTACAACACACACAGGCGCTAGAAGGTAGGCACTGATTTCCACCTGCAAAGGGAACTCTGGATGTGCCTTCGGACTGGCCGATCTCAGCCAGCCCTGTTAGCAGTGCTCTGGATTGTGGATCCCGAAGCCTTCAGTAAAGAAAGGTAAAAGAGACTGCAACCCTGTGTCCTCGTTATTCATCGCGCCTTGCACCACGCACCCCCATCACACCTTTCATTGGACGCCCCTTAGCAGGGTCACGGACTGGGTCTAGCCACCGTGACAACCACAGGACCGAGACAGAGAGGCCCGGTACCGAGTACCCCGCAGTAGGGTTGAGCGACTTTCATTTTTTTAAGATCGAGTAGGGTTTTGGGAAACCCGATTTTGTCCAGAGTCGAGTCGAGTGCAGTCGGCCGATTATCGCTAAAAGTCGGGGATCGACCGAAACACGAAACCCAATGCAAGTCAATGGGGAAGCATAGTCGGCAGTGAGTGGAGGCCAGGAAAACACCTACAGTGCCCATTTTAATGCCAAAAACATCCATTCTTGTTTCTGAAGCTTGCCAATCTTAATTAACTGTATAATAATAGTTGGGCATAGGGAATTGGGGGAAAGTTGTGGGGGGAGTAGGGCTGGCTCAAGTTTTTCGTGGGCCCAGGAAATGCGGACTACGTCACGGCGGTGTTGCAGGGAAAGGTAAGTATTTAAAAGTTGCAAGTGCTGTGATCCTGAGCAAGCAGGGGGGGGCCCACTCGTTCGCATTGCCACTGGCACAGGGCCCCTCAAAGTACGGCGGTGTGTTTGCATGGCGGGGGCGCCTCCCACCAGCAGCGACACTTTTGCGTACTCTGAGGGGCCCTGTGCCAGTGACGTCGCCAACGAGTATGCCCCCCCACCTGATGAAGGAACCTGCACTTTCATCTGCACCTTCCTCTTTGTCCCTGTGTAAGGTGGTATAACATGCGGGAAGGGGAACCTTACTTTCAGCAGGGTCAGATTCTGGCTGTGTAGAGTACAAGGGGAATGTAGTGGTCTAGGTCAATGTACCAGCAGACTCATTTAGCAGTGGCTGGGCAATGGGCAGGATGAGGAGGAAACAGATATAGGGCCAAAGAATAAAGTAGGCTACATGCAGTTCAAAATTGGTAACAGGACTAAACAGGCGGCATTGCTTTGTTCAGTGGAGTAGCAAACCCAAGAGCAGCAGACACTGTTTCAAGGGCCTAACCACACTAGTAGGCCAAATGCAGTTTAATATCTGATAGTATAGGGCGAAAGCCAGAATGTGGAAGCTCAGCTTTGTTCAGTTGAGGACAACACCAGGGAGGGGCAGACACCTTTAGTAGGCCGGAAAAGCCTATTGCATTTTTTAAAATGGTAATTTGGAGCAGAAGGTTGAAGCTCAGCTTTATTTAGTTGAGGGCAACACCAGGGAGGGGCAGAAGCCGTTAGTAGGCCCTAACCACCATTTTTTTTTTTTAAAACCACTTAATGAGAGCCGGAAGGTTGAAGCTCAGCTTTATTTAGTTGAGGACAACACCAGGCAGGGGCACACAGACAGACACCTTTAGTAGGCCGGAAAAGCCTATTGCATTTTTTAAAATGGTAATTTGGAGCAGAAGGTTGAAGCTCAGCTTTATTTAGTTGAGGACAACACCAGGCAGGGGCACACAGACAGACACCTTTAGTAGGCCGGAAAAGCCTATTGCATTTTTTAAAATGGTAATTTGGAGCAGAAGGTTGAAGCTCAGCTTTATTTAGTTGAGGGCAACACCAGGGAGGGGCAGAAGCCGTTAGTAGGCCCTAACCACCATTTTTTTTTTTTAAAACCACTTAATGAGAGCCGGAAGGTTGAAGCTCAGCTTTATTTAGTTGAGGACAACACCAGGCAGGGGCACACAGACAGACACCTTTAGTAGGCCGGAAAAGCCTATTGCATTTTTTAAAATGGTAATTTGGAGCAGAAGGTTGAAGCTCAGCTTTATTTAGTTGAGGGCAACACCAGGGAGGGGCAGAAGCCGTTAGTAGGCCCTAACCACCATTTTTTTTTTTTAAAACCACTTAATGAGAGCCGGAAGGTTGAAGCTCAGCTTTATTTAGTTGAGGACAACACCAGGCAGGGGCACACAGACAGACACCTTTAGTAGGCCGGAAAAGCCTATTGCATTTTTTAAAATGGTAATTTGGAGCAGAAGGTTGAAGCTCAGCTTTATTTAGTTGAGGGCAACACCAGGGAGGGGCAGAAGCCGTTAGTAGGCCCTAACCACCATTTTTTTTTTTTAAAACCACTTAATGAGAGCCGGAAGGTTGAAGCTCAGCTTTATTTAGTTGAGGACAACACCAGGCAGGGGCACACAGACAGACACCTTTAGTAGGCCGGAAAAGCCTATTGCATTTTTTAAAATGGTAATTTGGAGCAGAAGGTTGAAGCTCAGCTTTATTTAGTTGAGGACAACACCAGGCAGGGGCACACAGACAGACACCTTTAGTAGGCCGGAAAAGCCTATTGCATTTTTTAAAATGGTAATTTGGAGCAGAAGGTTGAAGCTCAGCTTTATTTAGTTGAGGGCAACACCAGGGAGGGGCAGAAGCCGTTAGTAGGCCCTAACCACCATTTTTTTTTTTTTAAACCACTTAATGAGAGCCGGAAGGTTGAAGCTCAGCTTTATTTAGTTGAGGACAACACCAGGCAGGGGCACACAGACAGACACCTTTAGTAGGCCGGAAAAGCCTATTGCATTTTTTAAAATGGTAATTTGGAGCAGAAGGTTGAAGCTCAGCTTTATTTAGTTGAGGGCAACACCAGGGAGGGGCAGAAGCCGTTAGTAGGCCCTAACCACCATTTTTTTTTTTTAAAACCACTTAATGAGAGCCGGAAGGTTGAAGCTCAGCTTTATTTAGTTGAGGACAACACCAGGCAGGGGCACACAGACAGACACCTTTAGTAGGCCGGAAAAGCCTATTGCATTTTTTAAAATGGTAATTTGGAGCAGAAGGTTGAAGCTTAGCTTTATTTAGTTGAGGACAACACCAGGCAGGGGCACACAGACAGACACCTTTAGTAGGCCGGAAAAGCCTATTGCATTTTTTAAAATGGTAATTTGGAGCAGAAGGTTGAAGCTCAGCTTTATTTAGTTGAGGACAACACCAGGCAGGGGCACACAGACAGACACCTTTAGTAGGCCGGAAAAGCCTATTGCATTTTTTAAAATGGTAATTTGGAGCAGAAGGTTGAAGCTCAGCTTTATTTAGTTGAGGGCAACACCAGGGAGGGGCAGAAGCCGTTAGTAGGCCCTAACCACCATTTTTTTTTTTAAAACCACTTAATGAGAGCCGGAAGGTTGAAGCTCAGCTTTATTTAGTTGAGGACAACACCAGGCAGGGGCACACAGACAGACACCTTTAGTAGGCCGGAAAAGCCTATTGCATTTTTTAAAATGGTAATTTGGAGCAGAAGGTTGAAGCTCAGCTTTATTTAGTTGAGGACAACACCAGGGAGGGGCAGAAGCCGTTAGTAGGCCCTAACCACCATTTTTTTTTTTTAAAACCACTTAATGAGAGCCGGAAGGTTGAAGCTCAGCTTTATTTAGTTGAGGGCAACACCAGGGAGGGGCAGAAGCCGTTAGTAGGCCCTAACCAAAGTTGAAGGCCAAATGCAGTTTAATTTCTGATACTATAGGCCGAAAGCCAGAAGGTGGAAGCTCCGATTTAGACAGTGGAGGACAATTTGAATTAGGGACTGCAGACAGACTTAGTAGGCTGTCCCCTGTGGACCATGCATCCACCACATTAACCCATTGCGCCGTAATGGACACGTAATCTTCCGTGGCCATGCCTACAGGTCCATGCGTCTGTTGTCAGGTGCACCTTTGTACTCACAGATTGCCAGAGTGCATGGACAATGCGGTCTTCTACATGCTGGTGGAGGGTTGGGATGGCTTTTCTCGCAAAAGAAGTGTCGACTGGTTAGCTTGTAGCGTGGTACAGCGTAGTCCATCATGGCCTTATTAATAGTAAATAAAATATATAACTAGGCTCTATGAACTTTTAAATAGGTTCCAGGGGTACACGGGCAGCATTGGTGTGGTCAGTGGAGGAGTATTGCAAGTAGGGGCTGCAGACAGGCTATCAAAGGCCTAAAATAACAAACAGTAGGCAGTCATGGCAGTTTTACATCGGTTACATGGATACACAGGCAGGCACTCCAGGCAGCATTGTGGTCAGTGGAGGAGTATTGCAAGTAGGGGCCGCAGACAGGCTATCAAAGGCCTAAAATAACAAACAATAGGCTCATTGCAGTTTTACAGCGGTTACATGGATAGACGGGCAGGCAGCTTGGTGGTGAGTGGAGGAGTATTTAAAGTAGGGACCGCAGACAGGCTATCAAAGGCCTAACATAACAAACAATAGGCTCATGGCAGTTTTACAGCGGTTACATGGATACACGGGCAGGCAGCTTGGTGGTCAGTGGAGGAGTATTTAAAGTAGGGACCGCAGACAGGCTTCAAAGGCCTAACATAAGAAAATGGGCTGGCTGTAGGCACTTTATAATTGGTTCCAGGGGTACACGGGCAGCAGTGGTCTGGCCAGTGGAGGACTAGTGGAAGGAGGGACCGCAGACAGGCTTCAAAGGCCTAACATAAAAAAATGGGCTGGCTGTAGGCACTTTATAATTGGTTCCAGGGGTACACGGGCAGCAGTGGTCTGGTCAGTGGAGGACTAGTGGAAGGAGGGACCGCAGACAGGCTTCAAAGGCCTAAAATAACAAACAATAGGCTCATGGCAGTTTTACAGCGGTTACATGGATACACGGGCAGGCAGCTTGGTGGTCAGTGGAGGAGTATTTAAAGTAGGGACCGCAAACAGGCTTCAAAGGCCTAACATAAGAAAATGGGCTGGCTGTAGGCACTTTATAATTGGTTCCAGGGGTACACGGGCAGCAGTGGTCTGGTCAGTGGAGGACTAGTGGAAGGAGGGACCGCAGACAGGCTTCAAAGGCCTAAAATAACAAACAATAGGCTCATGGCAGTTTTACAGCGGTTACATGGATACACGGGCAGGCAGCTTGGTGGTCAGTGGAGGAGTATTTAAAGTAGGGACCGCAGACAGGCTTGAAAGGCCTAACATAAGAAAATGGGCTGGCTGTAGGCACTTTATAATTGGTTCCAGGGGTACACGGGCAGCAGTGGTCTGGTCAGTGGAGGACTAGTGGAAGGAGGGACCGCAGACAGGCTTCAAAGGCCTAACATAAAAAAATGGGCTGGCTGTAGGCACTTTATAATTGGTTCCAGGGGTACACGGGCAGCAGTGGTCTGGTCAGTGGAGGACTAGTGGAAGGAGGGACCGCAGACAGGCTTCAAAGGCCTAAAATAACAAACAATAGGCTCATGGCAGTTTTACAGCGGTTACATGGATACACGGGCAGGCAGCTTGGTGGTCAGTGGAGGAGTATTTAAAGTAGGGACCGCAGACAGGCTTCAAAGGCCTAACATAACAAACAATAGGCTCATGGCAGTTTTACAGCGGTTACATGGATACACGGGCAGGCAGCTTGGTGGTCAGTGGAGGAGTATTTAAAGTAGGGACCGCAGACAGGCTTCAAAGGCCTAACATAAGAAAATGGGCTGGCTGTAGGCACTTTATAATTGGTTCCAGGGGTACACGGGCAGCAGTGGTCTGGCCAGTGGAGGACTAGTGGAAGGAGGGACCGCAGACAGGCTTCAAAGGCCTAACATAAAAAAATGGGCTGGCTGTAGGCACTTTATAATTGGTTCCAGGGGTACACGGGCAGCAGTGGTCTGGTCAGTGGAGGACTAGTGGAAGGAGGGACCGCAGACAGGCTTCAAAGGCCTAAAATAACAAACAATAGGCTCATGGCAGTTTTACAGCGGTTACATGGATACACGGGCAGGCAGCTTGGTGGTCAGTGGAGGAGTATTTAAAGTAGGGACCGCAGACAGGCTTCAAAGGCCTAACATAAGAAAATGGGCTGGCTGTAGGCACTTTATAATTGGTTCCAGGGGTACACGGGCAGCAGTGGTCTGGTCAGTGGAGGACTAGTGGAAGGAGAGACCGCAGACAGGCTTCAAAGGCCTAACATAAAAAAATGGGCTGGCTGTAGGCACTTTATAATTGGTTCCAGGGGTACACGGGCAGCAGTGGTCTGGTCAGTGGAGGACTAGTGGAAGGAGGGACCGCAGACAGGCTTCAAAGGCCTAAAATAACAAACAATAGGCTCATGGCAGTTTTACAGCGGTTACATGGATACACGGGCAGGCAGCTTGGTGGTCAGTGGAGGAGTATTTAAAGTAGGGACCGCAGACAGGCTTCAAAGGCCTAACATAAGAAAATGGGCTGGCTGTAGGCACTTTATAATTGGTTCCAGGGGTACACGGGCAGCAGTGGTCTGGTCAGTGGAGGACTAGTGGAAGGAGGGACCGCAGACAGGCTTCAAAGGCCTAACATAAAAAAATGGGCTGGCTGTAGGCACTTTATAATTGGTTCCAGGGGTACACGGGCAGCAGTGGTCTGGCCAGTGGAGGACTAGTGGAAGGAGGGACCGCAGACAGGCATCAAAGGCCTAAAATAACAAACAATAGGCTCATGGCAGTTTTACAGCGGTTACATGGATACACGGGCAGGCAGCTTGGTGGCACTGGTCAGTGGAGGAGTATTTAAAGTAGGGACCGCAGACAGGCTTCAAAGGCCTAACATAAGAAAATGGGCTGGCTGTAGGCACTTTATAATTGGTTCCAGGGGTACACGGGCAGCAGTGGTCTGGTCAGTGGAGGACTAGTGGAAGGAGGGACCGCAGACAGGCTTCAAAGGCCTAAAATAACAAACAATAGGCTCATGGCAGTTTTACAGCGGTTACATGGATACACGGGCAGGCAGCTTGGTGGTCAGTGGAGGAGTATTTAAAGTAGGGACCGCAGACAGGCTTCAAAGGCCTAACATAACAAACAATAGGCTCATGGCAGTTTTACAGCGGTTACATGGATACACGGGCAGGCAGCTTGGTGGTCAGTGGAGGAGTATTTAAAGTAGGGACCGCAGACAGGCTTCAAAGGCCTAACATAAGAAAATGGGCTGGCTGTAGGCACTTTATAATTGGTTCCAGGGGTACACGGGCAGCAGTGGTCTGGCCAGTGGAGGACTAGTGGAAGGAGGGACCGCAGACAGGCTTCAAAGGCCTAACATAAAAAAATGGGCTGGCTGTAGGCACTTTATAATTGGTTCCAGGGGTACACGGGCAGCAGTGGTCTGGTCAGTGGAGGACTAGTGGAAGGAGGGACCGCAGACAGGCTTCAAAGGCCTAAAATAACAAACAATAGGCTCATGGCAGTTTTACAGCGGTTACATGGATACACGGGCAGGCAGCTTGGTGGTCAGTGGAGGAGTATTTAAAGTAGGGACCGCAGACAGGCTTCAAAGGCCTAACATAACAAACAATAGGCTCATGGCAGTTTTACAGCGGTTACATGGATACACGGGCAGGCAGCTTGGTGGTCAGTGGAGGAGTATTTAAAGTAGGGACCGCAGACAGGCTTCAAAGGCCTAACATAAGAAAATGGGCTGGCTGTAGGCACTTTATAATTGGTTCCAGGGGTACACGGGCAGCAGTGGTCTGGCCAGTGGAGGACTAGTGGAAGGAGGGACCGCAGACAGGCTTCAAAGGCCTAACATAAAAAAATGGGCTGGCTGTAGGCACTTTATAATTGGTTCCAGGGGTACACGGGCAGCAGTGGTCTGGTCAGTGGAGGACTAGTGGAAGGAGGGACCGCAGACATGCTTCAAAGGCCTAAAATAACAAACAATAGGCTCATGGCAGTTTTACAGCGGTTACATGGATACACGGGCAGGCAGCTTGGTGGTCAGTGGAGGAGTATTTAAAGTAGGGACCGCAGACAGGCTTCAAAGGCCTAACATAAGAAAATGGGCTGGCTGTAGGCACTTTATAATTGGTTCCAGGGGTACACGGGCAGCAGTGGTCTGGTCAGTGGAGGACTAGTGGAAGGAGGGACCGCAGACAGGCTTCAAAGGCCTAACATAAAAAAATGGGCTGGCTGTAGGCACTTTATAATTGGTTCCAGGGGTACACGGGCAGCAGTGGTCTGGCCAGTGGAGGACTAGTGGAAGGAGGGACCGCAGACAGGCTTCAAAGGCCTAACATAAAAAAATGGGCTGGCTGTAGGCACTTTATAATTGGTTCCAGGGGTACACGGGCAGCAGTGGTCTGGTCAGTGGAGGACTAGTGGAAGGAGGGACCGCAGACATGCTTCAAAGGCCTAAAATAACAAACAATAGGCTCATGGCAGTTTTACAGCGGTTACATGGATACACGGGCAGCTTGGTGGTGAGTGGAGGAGTAGTGCAAGAAGTGTCTGTCCCAGTACTCCCAAAATATAAATAGATGTTAATGTCTCGCAAAACAACCAAAACAAAAAAAAAGGTGGCATACTTAGGTACAGGGGTGGGCTCATCTGCTGAGTTTCTGACATAGTAATTTGGCAGTAACTATTTAATGGTGCCAATATAGGACACAGACACAGACTACTTTAAGTTGCATCGTAGATGTCTACAAATTTGTATTGTCAGTGCCAGACATTGAATGATGTCAGCGAATAGACTAAAGATTGGTGGAGCTGTGCGACATAATTTTGCATGTGGTAGAGCACATTTTGAGCTGGGGTAGGGGGGAACTCTCTAGAGGCCGGCGGGACCGCCCCAGGGCCCCTCATGTTACAACGGTGTGTCTGACGTTGGGTGCACACCACCACCGCCAGAGACACTACATTGTACTATGAGGGACCCAGTAGCAATGCCGTCAACCAAAAGCGAGCACACCCACCTCTTCAGACAAACAGCAGTCTCACGGGTGCTTGCGCCAAGTCGCGATACCACGGCCCCGTGTGGGGAGTTTGGCCATTTAGGGAGGTGTAAACATGTCGTATGCTGTACAATCAGCTGCAGCAAATTAGACATTAGAAAAGTAATTCACAGGCAAGAGCCTTTCATAGGAAAGCTAGGTGTCGGCCGGGCAAGGTGGGGCAAAAGATTTCGAAATCCAGTTGTGGTTCATTTTAATGAATGTTAGATCGTCAACATTTTGGGTAGCCAGACGAGTCCTTTTTTCGGTTAATATTGAACCTGCAGCACTGAATACTCTTTCTGATAGGACACTTGCTGCCGGGCAAGCAAGCTCCTGCAATGCATATTCTGCCAATTCTGGCCAGGTGTCTAATTTGGAGGCCCAGTAATCAAATGGGAATGACGGTTGAGGGAGAACATCGATAAGGGATGAAAAATAGTTAGTAACCATACTGGACAAATGTTGTCTCCTGTCACTTTCAATTGATGCAGCAGTACCTGTCCTGTCTGCGGTCATAGCAAAATCACTCCACAACCTGGTCAGAAAACCCCTCTGTCCAACGCCACTTCTGATGTGTGCACCCCTAACACTCCTAGTCTGCTGCCCCCTGGAGCTCGTGTGAGAACGATCACGTGCGCTGTGTGCTGGGAATGCCTGAAGCAAACGGTCAACAAGAGTTGATTGTTTGGTTGCTAATATTAGTTCCAAGTTCTCATGTGGCATAATATTTTGCAATTTGCCTTTATAGCGTGGATCAAGGAGGCAGGCCAACCAGTAATCGTCATCGTTCATCATTTTCGTAATGCGTGTGTCCCTTTTTAGGATACGTAAGGCATAATCCGCCATGTGGGCCAAAGTTCCAGTTGTAAAATCTCCGGTTGTGATTGGTTGAGGGGCAGTTGCAGGCAAATCTACGTCACTTGTGTCCCTCAAAAAACCAGAACCCGGCCGTGACACGCAACCAATTTCCTGTGCCCCCGGGAAAGGTTCGGCATTAAAAATATACTCATCCCCATCATCCTCCTCGTCCTCCACCTCCTCTTCGCCCGCTACCTCGTCCTGTACACTGCCCTGACCAGACAATGGCTGACTGTCATCAAGGCTTTCCTCTTCCTCTGGTGCAGACGCCTGCTCCTTTATGTGCGTCAAACTTTGCATCAGCAGACGCATTAGGGGGATGCTCATGCTTATTACGGCGTTGTCTGCACTAACCAGCCGTGTGCATTCCTCAAAACACTGAAGGACTTGACACATGTCTTGTATCTTAGACCACTGCACACCTGACAACTCCATGTCTGCCATCCTACTGCCTGCCCGTGTATCCTCCCACAAATAAATAACAGCACGCCTCTGTTCGCACAGTCTCTGAAGCATGTGCAGTGTTGAGTTCCACCTTGTTGCAACGTCTATGATTAGGCGATGCTGGGGAAGGTTCAAAGACCGCTGATAGGTCTGCATACGGCTGGCGTGTACAGGCGAACGTCGGATATGTGAGCAAAGTGCACGCACTTTGAGGAGCAGGTCGGAGAACCCAGGATAAGTTTTCAATAAGCACTGCACCACCAGGTTTAAGGTGTGAGCCAGGCAAGGAATGTGTTTCAGTTGGGAAAGGGAGATGGCAGCCATGAAATTCCTTCCATTATCACTCACTACCTTGCCTGCCTCAAGATCTACTGTGCCCAGCCACGACTGCGTTTCTTGTTGCAAGAACTCGGACAGAACTTCCGCGGTGTGTCTGTTGTCGCCCAAGCACTTCATAGCCAATACAGCCTGCTGACGCTTGGCAGTAGCTGGCCCATAATGGGACAACTGGTGTGCAACAGTGTCATCTGCCGATGGAGTGGTTGGCAGACTGCGTTCTGTGGAAGAGCTGTAGCTTCTGCAGGAGGACGAGGAGGAGGAGGAGGAGGGGGTGCGAACGCCTACAGCCAACTGTTTCCTAGACCGTGGGCTAGGCACAACTGTCCCTAAATTGATGTCGCCTGTGGACCCTGCATCCACCACATTCACCCAGTGTGCCGTGATGGACACATAACGTCCCTGGCCATGCCTACTGGTCCATGCATCTGTAGTCAGGTGCACTTTTGTACTCACAGATTGCCTGAGTGCATGGACGATGCGCTGTTTAACATGCTGGTGCAGGGCTGGGATGGCTTTTCTGGAAAAAAAGTGTCGACTGGGTAGCTCGTATCGTGGTTCAGCGTACTCCATCAGGGCTTTGAAAGCTTCGCTTTCAACTAACCGGTAGGGCATCATCTCTAACGAGATTAGTCTAGCTATGTGGGCGTTAAAACACTGTGTACGCGGATGCGAGGATAAGTACTTCCTTTTTCTAACCAGAGTCTCATGTAGGGTGAGCTGGACTGGAGAGCTGGAGATCGTGGAACTTTCGGGTGTGCCGGTGTACATGGCAGACTGAGAGACGGTTGGAGACGGTATTGTTTCCGCCGGTGCCCTAGATGCAATATTTCCTCCTACAAAACTGGTGATTCCCTGACCCTGACTGCTTTTGGCTGGCAAAGAAACCTGCACAGATACTGCCGGTGGTGCGGAAAATGGTGGCCTTACAGTGACGGAAGGGATGTTGCGTTGCTGACTAGCTTCATTGGCCGAGGGTGCTACAACCTTGAGGGACGTTTGGTAGTTAGTCCAGGCTTGAAAATGCATGGTGGTTAAGTGTCTATGCATGCAACTAGTATTTAGACTTTTCAGATTCTGACCTCTGCTTAAGCTAGTTGAACATTTTTGACAGATGACTTTGCGCTGATCAGTTGGATGTTGTTTAAAAAAATGCCAGACTGCACTCTTCCTAGACTCGGATCCCTTTTCAGGGATTGCAGACTGAGCTTTAACCGGATGGCAACGCTGTGCTCCAACAGGTTTTGGCTTTGACACGCGTTTTGGGCCAGATACGGGCCCGGCAGATGGAACCTGTTGCGATGTTGATGCCTGCTGCGGCCCCTCCTCCACCTCCGCTTCTGAACTACTGCCGCCTGCACCCTGTTCCCCCAATGGCTGCCAATCGGGGTCAATAACTGGGTCATCTATTACCTCCTCTTCGAGCTCGTGTGCAACTTCGTCTGTGTCACTGTGTCGGTCGGTGGTATAGCGTTCGTGGCGGGGCAACATAGTCTCATCAGGGTCTGATTGTGGATCTGTACCCTGAGAGGGCAATGTGGTGGTCTGAGTCAAAGGAGCAGCATAGTACTCTGGCTGTGGCTGTGCATCAGTGCACTCCATGTCAGAATATACTTGTAATGGGCATGGCCTGTTAAATGTTTCACTTTCTAAGCCAGGGACGGTATGTGTAAAGAGCTCCATGGAGTGACCCGTTGTGTCGCCTGCTGCATCCTTCTCTCTTGTTGTAGTTTTTGCTGAGGAGGACAAGGAAGCGACTTGTCCCTGACCGTGAACATCCACAAGCGACGCGCTGCTTTTACATTTACCAGTTTCGGAAGAGGAGGCAAAAGAGCTAGAGGCTGAGTCTGCAATGTAAGCCAAAACTTGCTGTTGCTGCTCCGCCTTTAAAAGCGGTTTTCCTACTCCCAGAAAAGAGAGCGTTCGAGGCCTTGTGTAGCCTGACGACGAAACTGGCTCCACAGCTCCAGACTTAGGTGGAATATTTTTATCCCCACGACCACCTGATGCTCCACTACCACTACCATCATTACCAGCTGACAATGAACGCCCACGACGACCTCTTGCACCAGACTTCCTCATTGTTTTAAAATCTTAACCAAAGTAACTTTATTTGTTGCTGTCAAACAACTTACACGGTGAGCTATAACTTCAGTATGATTTCAATATCCCTTAACAGGTTGGTGAGACCACAAGGAAAATCAGGCACAATGTTACACACTCTGTTTTCTGTGGCACAAAATCACAGAGATGACACACACGCAGGACTGTCACTCAAGCACTAATGTCAATATTAATCTCCCACCTAATTTATTTTATTTTTTTTCTCAGGGAGACTTTAGAAACCAAATAATATTAAAAAAAAAAAAAAGGCTTTCTATGGCCCACAATTAGAGAGAGAGAGGTGGCACACCCAGGAGTCAAGACTGGCGCACAAGCTGAAAGGGCAATATTACTCTCCCACTGTTTTTTTAAGTTTTTTTTTTATTTCAGGGAGACTTTAGAAACCAAATAATATTAAAAAAAAAAAAAAAAATAGGCTTTCTATAGCCCACTGAATGAGAGAGAGAGGTGGCACACCCAGGAGTCAAGACTGGCACACAAGCTGAAAGGGCAATATTACTCTCCCACTGTTTTTTTATGTTTTTTTTTTTTTTTTCAGGGAGACTTTAGAAACCAAATAATAAGAAAAAAAATAAATAAATAAATAGGCTTTCTATAGCCCACTGAATGAGAGATAGCACACACAGCAGTGGCACACAAGCCCTGACTGAGGCCAATATTTTTCTCCCACTGATTGATGTAGTGTTTTTGTGTTGATTTGTGGTAGATTTTAGAACACAAATCAAGGGAAAAAAAAAAATGCTTTCTATGGCCCACTGAATGAGAGAGAGGTGGCACACCCAGGAGTCAAGACTGGCACACAAGCTGAAAGGGCAATATTACTCTCCCACTGTTTTTTTATGTATTTTTTGTTTTTTAAGGGAGACTTTAGAAACCCAATAATATTTAAAAAAATAAATAAATAGGCTTTCTATGGCCCACTGAATGAGAGGGAGAGAGGTGGCACACCCAGGAGTTAAGACTGGCACACAAGCTGAAAGGGCAATATTACTCTCCCACTGTTTTTTTTTTTTAGGTATTTTTTTTTTTTCAGGGAGACTTTAGAAACCAAATAATATAAAAAAAAAAAAAAAAAAAAAATAGGCTTTCTATAGCCCACTGAATGAGAGATAGCACACACAGCAGTGGCACACAAGCCCTGACTGAGGCCAATATTTTTCTCCCACTGATTGATGTAGTGTTTTTGTGTTGAGGTAGATTTTAGAACACAAATCAAGGAAAAAAAAAAAATGCTTTCTATGGCCCACTGAATGAGAGAGAGGTGGCACACCCAGGAGTCAAGACTGGCACACAAGCTGAAAGGGCAATATTACTCTCCCACTGTTTTTTTATGTATTTTTTGTTTTTTAAGGGAGACTTTAGAAACCCAATAATATTTTAAAAAAAAAATAAATAGGCTTTCTATGGCCCACTGAATGAGAGGGAGAGAGGTGGCACACCCAGGAGTCAAGACTGGCACACAAGCTGAAAGGGCAATATTACTCTCCCACTGTTTTTTTATGTATTTTTTGTTTTTTAAGGGAGACTTTAGAAACCCAATAATATTTTTTTTTAAAAATAAATAGGCTTTCTATGGCCCACTGAATGAGAGGGAGAGAGGTGGCACACCCAGGAGTCAAGACTGGCACACAAGCTGAAAGGGCAATATTACTCTCCCACTGTTTTTTTATGTATTTTTTGTTTTTTAAGGGAGACTTTAGAAACCCAATAATATTTAAAAAAAAAATAAATAGGCTTTCTATGGCCCACTGAATGAGAGGGAGAGAGGTGGCACACCCAGGAGTCAAGACTGGCACACAAGCTGAAAGGGCAATATTACTCTCCCACTGTTTTTTTATGTATTTTTTGTTTTTTAAGGGAGACTTTAGAAACCCAATAATATTTAAAAAAAAAAATAAATAGGCTTTCTATGGCCCACTGAATGAGAGGGAGAGAGGTGGCACACCCAGGAGTCAAGCCTGGCACACAAGCTGAAAGGGCAATATTACTCTCCCACTGTTTTTTTATGTATTTTTTGTTTTTTAAGGGAGACTTTAGAAACCCAATAATATTTAAAAAAAAAAATAAATAGGCTTTCTATGGCCCACTGAATGAGAGGGAGAGAGGTGGCACACCCAGGAGTCAAGACTGGCACACAAGCTGAAAGGGCAATATTACTCTCCCACTGTTTTTTTATGTATTTTTTGTTTTTTAAGGGAGACTTTAGAAACCCAATAATATTTTAAAAAAAAAATAAATAGGCTTTCTATGGCCCACTGAATGAGAGGGAGAGACGTGGCACACCCAGGAGTCAAGACTGGCACACAAGCTGAAAGGGCAATATTACTCTCCCACTGTTTTTTTATGTTTTTTTTTTTTTTTTTTCAGGGAGACTTTAGAAACCAAATAATAAGAAAAAAAATAAATAAATAAATAGGCTTTCTATAGCCCACTGAATGAGAGATAGCACACACAGCAGTGGCACACAAGCCCTGACTGAGGCCAATATTTTTCTCCCACTGATTGATGTAGTGTTTTTGTGTTGAGGTAGATTTTAGAACACAAATCAAGGAAAAAAAAAAAATGCTTTCTATGGCCCACTGAATGAGAGAGAGGTGGCACACCCAGGAGTCAAGCCTGGCACACAAGCTGAAAGGGCAATATTACTCTCCCACTGTTTTTTTATGTATTTTTTGTTTTTTAAGGGAGACTTTAGAAACCCAATAATATTTTAAAAAAATAAATAAATAGGCTTTCTATGGCCCACTGAATGAGAGGGAGAGAGGTGGCACACCCAGGAGTCAAGCCTGGCACACAAGCTGAAAGGGCAATATTACTCTCCCACTGTTTTTTTATGTATTTTTTGTTTTTTAAGGGAGACTTTAGAAACCCAATAATATTTAAAAAAAAAAATAAATAGGCTTTCTATGGCCCACTGAATGAGAGGGAGAGAGGTGGCACACCCAGGAGTCAAGCCTGGCACACAAGCTGAAAGGGCAATATTACTCTCCCACTGTTTTTTTATGTATTTTTTGTTTTTTAAGGGAGACTTTAGAAACCCAATAATATTAAAAAAAATAAATAAATAGGCTTTCTATGGCCCACTGAATGAGAGGGAGAGAGGTGGCACACCCAGGAGTCAAGACTGGCACACAAGCTGAAAGGGCAATATTACTCTCCCACTGTTTTTTTAGGTATTTTTTTTTTTTCAGGGAGACTTTAGAAACCAAATAATATTAAAAAAAAAAAAAAAAAAAATAGGCTTGCTATAGCCCACTGAATGAGAGATAGCACACACAGCAGTGGCACACAAGCCCTGACTGAGGCCAATATTTTTCTCCCACTGATTGATGTAGTGTTTTTGTGTTGAGGTAGAATTTAGAACACAAATCACGGAAAAAATAAATAGGCTTTCTATGGCCCACTCAGTGAGAGATGGCACACACAGGGATGGGACTGTAGCAGAAATGCCAATCTTAATCTCCCACAAAAAAAACAAAAAAAAAACAGGGACTGTCCTACAATTACTATCTCCCTGCAGTAATCTAAGCCAGGTATGGCAGGCAGCAATAGGAGTGGACTGATGCACAAATTAAATAAAAAGTGTGGACAAACAAAAAAGATAGCTGTGCAGAAAGGAAGGAACAAGAGGATATGTGCTTTGAAAAAAGCAGTTGGTTTCCACAGTGGCGTACACACAGCAATACAGCTATCACGGAGCCTTCTAGGGCAGCCCAATGAGCTACAGCGCTGAGGGGAAAAAAAAAAAAAAATAGCTTCCACAGTCCCTGCACACCGAAGGTGGTGTTGGACAGTGGAAATCGCTGCAGCACAAGCGGTTTGGTGGTTAGTGGACCCTGCCTAACGCTCTCCCTGCTTCTGACGAAGCGGCAGCAACCTGTCCCTAAGCTCAGATCAGCAGCAGTAAGATGGCGGTCGGCGGGAACGCCCCTTTATAGCCCCTGTGACGCCGCAGACAGCAAGCCAATCACTGCAATGCCCTTCTCTAAGATGGTGGGGACCAGGATCTATGTCATCACGCTGCCCACACTCTGCGTTCACCTTCATTGGCTGAGAAATGGCGCTTTTCGCGTCATTGAAACGCGACTTTGGCGCGAAAGTCGCGTACCGCATGGCCGACAAGCACAGGGGTCGGATCGGGTTTCATGAGACGCCGACTTAGCCAAAAGTCGGCGACTTTTGAAAATGATCGACCCGTTTCGCTCAACCCTACCCCGCAGCCCTGCGTTTGGGGGCGCTCGAGAATCTGTCAGCAGATTTTCACACCTGCAACTATTTACAGGTCCTTCTCAAAAAATTAGCATATAGTGTTAAATTTCATTATTTACCATAATGCAATGATTACAATTAAACTTTCATATATTATAGATTCATTATCCACCAACTGAAATTTGTCAGGTCTTTTATTGTTTTAATACTGATGATTTTGGCCTACAACTCCTGATAACCCAAAAAACCTGTCTCAATAAATTAGCATATCAAGAAAAGGTTCTCTAAACGACCTATTACCCTAATCTTCTGAATCAACTAATTAACTCTAAACACATGCAAAAGATACCTGAGGCTTTTAAAAACTCCCTGCCTGGTTCATTACTCAAAACCCCCATCATGGGTAAGACTAGCGACCTGACAGATGTCAAGAAGGCCATCATTGACACCCTCAAGCAAGAGGGTAAGACCCAGAAAGAAATTTCTCAACAAATAGGCTGTTCCCAGAGTGCTGTATCAAGGCACCTCAATGGTAAGTCTGTTGGAAGGAAACAATGTGGCAGAAAACGCTGTACAACGAGAAGAGGTGACCGGACCCTGAGGAAGATTGTGGAGAAGGACCGATTCCAGGCCTTGGGGAACCTGAGGAAGCAGTGGACTGAGTCTGGTGTGGAAACATCCAGAGCCACCGTGCACAGGCGTGTGCAGGAAATGGGCTACAGGTGCCGCATTCCCCAGGTAAAGCCACTTTTGAACCATAAACAGCGGCAGAAGCGCCTGACCTGGGCTACAGAGAAGCAGCACTGGACTGTTGCTAAGTGGTCCCAAGTACATTTTTCTGATGAAAGCAAATTTTGCATGTCATTCGGAAATCAAGGTGCCAGAGTCTGGAGGAAGACTGGGGAGAAGGAAATGCCAAAATGCCTGAAGTCCAGTGTCAAGTACCCACAGTCAGTGGTGTGGGGTGCCATGTCAGCTACTGGTGTTGGTCCACTGTGTTTCATCAAGGGCAGGGTCAATGCAGCTAGCTATCAGGAGATTTTGGAGCACTTCATGCTTCCTGGCACCTGCTCACAGTGCCAAAACCACTGGTAAATGGTTTACTGACCATGGTATTACTGTGCTCAATTGGCCTGCCAACTCTCCTGACCTGAACCCCATAGAGAATCTGTGGGATATTGTGAAGAGAAAGTTGAGAGACGCAAGACCCAACACTCTGGATGAGCTTAAGGCCGCTATTGAAGCATCCTGGGCCTCCATAACATCTCAGCAGTGTCACAGGCTGATTGCCTCCATGCCACGCCGCATTGAAGCAGTCATTTCTGCCAAAGGATTCCCGACCAAGTATTGAGTGCATAACTGAACATTATTATTTGATGGTTTTTTTGTTTGTTATTAAAAAACACTTTTATTTGATTGGACGGGTGAAATATGCTAATTTATTGAGACAGGTTTTTTGGGTTATCAGGAGTTGTATGCCAAAATCATCAGTATTAAAACAATAAAAGACCTGACAAATTTCAGTTGGTGGATAATGAATCTATAATATATGAAAGTTTAATTGTAATCATTACATTATGGTAAATAATGAAATTTAACACTATATGCTAATTTTTTGAGAAGGACCTGTATATGCACATGGCCAGTCCGTTCCTATATTAATGAAAAATCATTGCATGAATCTATGTTCAAATGGGGCTGAAGAGCTATGGTAGATCTGAAGCCTCTGTCACTGCACCTCTATTCCATGCCCAGCACTGCCTCCACCTGCTTGACTGACTGCTCCTTTGTCAGGAGTCACAAAGCATAGAGGCCATCAGTCAAGCAGTAGGAGGTGGCGCTGGCTGGGGAATAGAGCTGGAGTGACAGAGGCTTCAGATCTCTGTAGCCCTTCAGCCTTCTGTGCATATCAATTCAAATTCAAAGGCTAATTTCAGGAAAATGAAGGAACAGACTGGCCATGTAAAGGTATTGCTGTACTTAAAGGGAATGTGTCAGCAGGTTTCGGCTGTGTAATCTGAAGACAGTAGGAGATAGAGGCTGAAACACAAAATTTAGGGATGTGTCGCTTGTCAAAGTGCTGCTGTTGTTTTTGAACCCTGAAAGATTTATCACTAAGAGATTAAAATCATTGGAATACATTAGTCTGGCAATGCCCCCTCCTCATAATACACAATACAGGCTATACTGTTCAAAAAAGTCAGTGTAAATACAATTATTATCAGTTTACCTAAGGCAAAAATTCTCTAACTAAAGACTATTAAAATGTAACTTTAATTTATTTGTTGTGTCCCATGAATGGAAACAGCTTGTTGTGTGTGTGTTTTTATGTTATCCATTGTATTTCTGTTGTTGCTAGGAAGATGCCCTGCCTTTTGAAGTTTGTCCCTTCTCCTCCCCTGTAGTTGCCATCTCTGGATGTACATGTCTACAGGGCCGGCCCGAGAGATTACGGCGCCCTAGGCGAAACTATTTTGTTGCGCCCCTACTACTTTTAACATACCTCCCAACTTTTGACGATGGGAAAGAGGGACAAAGTTTGTGTCGCGCGAAGCGCGCCTCGGCAAATTTTAGGCCACACCTCTGACCACACCCATTCATAACTAGCAACACCCATATCCACGTCCCAACCACACCCATTTAGCACTGCTGATCACACTGTTTCATAAAGAATAATTATAAACAAAAAAATATGGCCACACAGTGCTCCATACTGTATAATGGCCACACATGATGCTCCATACTGTATAATGGCCACACATGATGCTCCATACTGTATAATGACCACAAATGATGCTCCATACTGTACATTGGCCGCACATGATATTTCGTACCTTATAATGGCCACAGATAGCTACTCCTACACACGCGGCTGCACTCCGTACACACGCTCTCCGCTCCATACACCTCGTACACACGCGGCTCTGCTCCGTACACCTCGTACACATTTAGCTCCGCTCCATACACCTCAAACACACACGACTCCGCTCTGTACACCTCATACACACGGCTCCACTCCGTACACCTCATACACACATGGCTCCGCTCCATACACCTCATACACATTCAGCTCCGCTCCATACACCTTTTGCCTTTTGAAAAGATTTTTTATAATTTTTTCTATTTTTTCTCTGGCGCCTCCTTAGGGTCGGCGCCCTAGGCGGCTGTCTAGTTTGCCTATACGTTCGGGCTGGCCCTGCATGTCTACTTCTCTGTTTGGGATTACTCTTTCCACCCGCTCCATTGTACATAATGCAAGATTTTCAGAGAAAATCAACTCTGTTTCTCCTGGACTCTTATTACAAGTCAGTGTGGCTGAGTTGCAACTATCTGAGGATGCTTTGCATGTGAGTATAACAATCATACAGTTATCTAAGGGGTTGATGGCTAAGGATTTAGAGACTCATACTGCCTTGAAGAGTCAGAATACTATTTAAGAGGAATAACAAATAAAAAATTGCAAAGTACAGTATATGGTTCAGACGAGCTAAGAGATAATGCCAATCTCCATCTTTTATATCATTTATAGCCACTAAAGATAGGTAGACTCGTGGATGTTCGCAGTATGTGGGTTCGGCCGAACAGTTAGAAAAAGTTTGAGTTGTGCCAGAACAGTACCCAGACCCAAACCCGAACCCAGACCCCATTCTCTTGAATGGGGGGCCCAAACATCCAGTGTTTGCCATGCTGTCATGTTCATGACATTGCTTCAGATCGGCGATAAAATCATCACCGCCGGTCAGACAGCCACGATTCACACACTGTTAAAAGACAGTGTGAGCTCCCAGTTGTGATTGGAGGTATAAAGTTTGCCTCCAGTTACTGGTGTCAGCTGATGGAACTATTGCTCTCATTAGCCGATGCCTGCTGCCGCTAATAACTGAGAGCAGGAGCGACTGATAGGAGTATTCACAGTAAAGAAATATAAAAAAACAAAACAAATGGCATTGATACCCCTGTATTTTTTATAACCAGCCAGGCAAAACTCACAGCTGGGAGCTACAACCCTCAGCTGTCAGCTTCACCAAGGCTGGTTATCAAGAATAGAGGGGTCCCCATGCAACATTTTTAAAGGATTTAAATAAATAATTAAAAAAACCTCATGGGGTGCACCCTATTTTTGACAACTAGCCTAGCTAAAGCAGACAGCTGGGGGCTGGTATTCTCAGGCTAGTAAGGGGCCATGGATACTTCTCCCAGCCTAAAAATAGAAGCCTGCAGCTTCCCAGAAAAGATGCATTAGATACGCCAATTCTGGTACTTTGTCCAGCTCTTCCCACTTGCCCTGTAGTGGTGGCAAGTGGGGTTCATATTTTTGAGGTTGATGTCACCTTTGTATTGTCAGGTGACATCAAGCTCACGGCTTAGTAATGGAAAGTAGTCTATAAGACACCTATCCATTACTAGTCCTATAATTATATTGAAAATAAACACACAGCAAGAATAAAGTCTTTCATTTTAAATAAAACAGAACACTTTTACTTTGTTATTTATGAATAACAAATACAGTTATACTCACCTAATGCCTAATTCGACTGAATCACTTGTCTCCTGTAATAAAACAAAACTAAAAAACAACAATATCTGTCACCTGTCTGTTATTCTGTCCCACACAGTAATCTATGTCTGGTGGATAAACAGTTTTCTACCTGGACGGTGCCAAGATGCGACTGTCTGGCTGAGAACCACTGCTGAATGAACTGCTTTGAGCACAGCTTCAGTGACAAGCGGTGATGTCATCAAGGTTACTGCCAATTACTGAGATCTCCACTAGCACAGTGAGAAAATCTCTTGGTGCAGAGGTGAGTTCACCGCAGTTCACTGAGAGAATTTCACTGCGGTGAATTTGAACTTGGGTGAACTTGTCTCTGCACCGTGAGACTTTTTAGCACTGTGCTAGTGGGGTCTCACCGAGGTCACCGCAGTTCAGCCCAGTTGGGAACGTAGCCTCAGTGACCATGCGGTAACCTCGATGATGTCACCGCTAATCACTGACGCTGCGCTCGCAGCAGCTCATTCACCAGTGATTCTCAGCTTGGACAGTTGCATCTTGACACCATCCAGGTTCAAAACTATTTATTCCCCAGACGTGGATTATGGCGTAGGACAGAACGATGGACAGGTGAGGAATATGGTTGCTTTTCAGTTTAGTTTTATTACAGGAGATAAGGGATTCAGAGGAATTAGGCGTTAGGTGAGTATATCTGTGTTTGTTATTTTTAAATCCCTTATCACCAATAGATGCTACTGCTCGGTAGCACCATCTTGGAGGAGAAAATATAGCTGCTACTGCGCAGGCGTCGGCGGCACCATCTTGGAGGAGGATTTTTTTTTCTCTAGGAAGATGATGCACTGTGTTGCCTATGTGTAGTTTTGGGCTTGGGCACATTATGGCATACGCAACTCCTTTTGTTTCCCAGTTGATATTATTAATTATGCAGATTTTTTTATTATCTACAGGATTAACAAATTCTCTCATTTTTGGTAAATACTTGCAAAATGTGCAGGAACCACTTGCATGGGATGCCTCGTTCATTCTCCTAGTCAACACAAATTTACTATGTGTCAAGTATCTGTGTAGATTCTTTCCTCTTCTTTAGGTTACTGAGGGATGCAAACCTATAACCTCTCTTAGGTCAGGATCAGCTCTCAAAATAGGCCAGTATCTCTGTAAGATGTTATATGCACTTTTGGCATGTTCATCGTATATCTCAATGAATTTTGCCATATAATTATTCACCTGTTAGGCACAGCATCCAACTAAGTATCCCTCCTTGTAATTGCCTTATTGAGGGCTCTATACTCCCTGCATACACTCAATGACAGAAGTTATGTTGCTTATCCATGTTATGTAAATAAAAGCTTAGAACCTGACTTTAAATTCATCCATTGGTTGTATAAATTAGTCTTTTGAAAGCTGAAACCCTCCGAAATGTGGTTTAGGTTAAGAAAATAAATGGCATCAATGCAGAAATATTTATCAGTTAATGGATACAGAATGGTCAGATTTTGGCAAGACAAAAGTTTTGTCGCCTGGTCATATAATGCACCCAATTCTAGTTTACATCCCTGTTGTGAATTCCGTTCTTGGGCTCCCTCCGGTGGTTGTGAATGGCACTTTTGTGAATTCTGCCCTTGGGCTCCCTCTGGTGGTTTTGAGTGGAACTGCTGCTCCTTGGGTTTAGCATTAGCAGCTGCTTCCACTGATCGTCTCTCCTGGCTCTGCTATTTAACCTGGCTCTGGGCTTCAGCCAGGGCCAGCTGTCAATGTTTCTTGGTTGGATTCAGATCTCTCCTTGGATTTCTCTGATTGCCGGTCCATTTCAGCAAAGCTAAGTCCTTGCTTGTTCTTTTGTTGTCCACCTGCTGTGGACTTAATTGCTCAGCTCATGTTATGTTTTTTCTTGTCCAGCTTTTCAGTATGATATATTCAACTTAGCTGGAAGCTCTGAGGAAGCAGATGTGCCCTCCACACCGTGAGTCGGTGTGGAGATTATTTTTGTAAACTCTGCGTGGAATTTTTTAGCTTTTAATACTGACCGCACAGTAGCCTTTTCTGTTCTGTCTATTTAGGTAGTTTTGGCCTCCTTTGCTAAATCCTGTTTTCATTCTGTGTATGTCATTTCCCTCTCCACTCACAGTCAATATTTGTGGGGGGCTATCTTTCCTTTGGGGGTTTTCTCTGAGGCAAGATAGCTTTCTGTTTCCATCTTTAGGGGTAGTTAGTTCTCAGGCTGTGACGAGGTGTCTAGGGAGTGACAGGAACATCCCACGGCTACTTCTAGTGTTGGTGTTAGGATTAGGAACTGCGGTCAGTACAGATACCACCTCCTCAGAGGTTTTCCCATGTTTCCTCTTAACCACCAGGTCATAACAGTACAGCTGGCCCACAATGTGTTGAATGCAACTCAAAAGAGGGAAAAAAAAGTGCTGAGCCATTTTTTTTTCTTTTTCTCTGCAGCCTGTTTTGTCCTTTTTTTCCCCTTAATCTCTGGGTGGTTCAGGATTCTGGCGCTGACATGGATATTGAGGGTTTGTTCTCTCGTGTGGATCAACTCGCTGCAAGGGTACAGAGTATCCAAGACTATGTTGTAGAATTCCTACTCCTGATTTGTTTTTTGGGGATAGATCCAAATTCTTGAACTTTAAAAATAACTGCAGATTGTTTTTTGCTTTGAGACCCCGTTCCTCGGGTGACCCCATTCAGCAGGTGAAGATTGTCATTTCTCTGCTGCGTGGAGACCCTCAGGACTGGGCATTCTCCCTTGAGTCAGGGGATCCTGCATTGCTCAATGTAGACGCATTTTTTCAAGCGCTCGGATTGCTGTATGACAAACCTAATTCTGTGGATCAGGCAGAAAAAACCTTGCTGGCTCTGTGTAAGGGTCAGGAAGTGGCAGAAGTATACTGCCAGAAATTTAGAAAGTGGTCTGTGCTCACTAAATGGAATGAGTATGCCCTGGCAGCAATCTTCAGAATGGGTCTTTCTGAAGCCCTTAAAGATGTTATGGTGGGGTGTTGTGAATTTGGTTTTTGGGCTCCCCCGGTGGTCACTGGTGGTACTGGACTTGTGTGCTTCATTTTCTCTGTTCACCTGTTTCCATCAGGGTATGGGTGTATCCTATTTAGCCTTGCTGCTCAGTTATTCTAGTGCCGGCCATCAATGTAACCAGAGCCTTTCTGTTGCATGTTCCTGCTTCTAGACTACTATCAGCTAAGTTGGACTCTTAGTCCTAAGTTTGTTTTGCATTTTTGTTCCAGTTCACAGTTATGTTATTTTTCTGTAGCTGGAAGCTCTTGTGGGCCGAAATTGCCACTCCGGTGTCATGAGTTGACACATGAGTCTTAAAGTAATTTCGGGATGGTATTTTAATAGGGTTTTCAGCTGACCGTGAAGTTCCCTATTGTATCTTCTTGCTATCTAGTAAGCGGACCTCGCTTTGCTGAACCTACCTTCATACTGCGTATGTCTTTTCCTCTGAACTCACTGTCAATATATGTGGGGGGCTTCTGTCTCCTTTTTGGGGGAATTTCCCTAGAGGTAAGCCAGGTCTGTCTTTTCCTCTATTAGGGTTAGTTAGTCCTCCAGCTGGCGCTAGGCGTCTAGGGATAAAACGTAGGTACGCCACCTGGCCACTGTTAGTTGTGTGGTAGGTTTAGCTCACGGTCAGCTCGAGATTCCATCACCCAAGAGCTGTTCTGTTATTAATGTTCTCTGACGTTCCCTTGCCATTGGGAACCATGACAGTGGGGTTCCCCACGCCTGCTGGTTTGAATGAGTCAATGTCTTTGGCCATTCAAATTGATCGGCGCCTGCGCGAGCGCAAGGTGGTGCACCATATGGCAGTGTCCTCTGAGCAGAGTCCTGAGCCTATGCAATGTGATAGGATTTTGACTAGAGCAGAACGGCAGGAATTCAGACGTCAGAATAGGCTGTGTTTTTACTGTGGTGATTCTGCTCATGCTATTTCTGTTTGCCCTAAGCGTACTAAGAGGGTCGCTAGGTCTGTTACCATTAGTACTGTACAGCCTAAATTTCTCTTGTCTGTTACCCTGATTTGCTCATTATCGTCCTTTTCTGTTATGGCATTTGTGGATTCAGGCGCTGCCCTGAACTTAATGGACTTAGAGTTCGCCAGATGCTGTGGTTTTTCCTTGCAGCCTTTGCAGAGCCCTATTCCCTTAAGGGGGATTGATGCTACACCATTGGCCAAGAATAAACCTCAGTACTGGACACAGTTGACCATGTACATGGCTCCAGCACATCAGGAAGATTGTCGTTTTCTGGTGTTGCATAATTTGCATGATGTTGTTGTGCTGGGTTTTCCATGGTTACAGGTACATAATCCAGTGCTGGATTGGAAATCTATGTCTGTGACTAGTTGGGGTTGTCAAGGGATACATAGTGATGTTCCTTTGATGTCAATTTCCTCTTCCCCCTCTTCTGAAGTTCCTGAGTTTTTGTTGGATTTCCAGGATGTATTTGGTGAGCCCAAGTCCAGCTCCCTTCCTCCTCATAGGGACTGCGATTGTGCTATTAACTTGATTCCTGGCTGTAAGTTCCCTAAGGGCCGACTTTTCAATCTGTCTGTGCCAGAGCATGCCGCCATGCGGAGTTATGTAAAGGAGTCTTTGGAGAAGGGGCATATTCGCCCGTCTTCGTCACCGTTGGGAGCTGGATTCTTCTTTGTTGCCAAGAAGGATGGCTCCTTGAGACCCTGTATAGATTATCGCCTTCTCAATAAGATCACGGTCAAATTCCAATACCCTTTACCTTTGCTTTCTGATTTGTTTGCTCGGATTAAGGGGGCTAGTTGGTTTACTAAGATTGACCTTCGAGGGGCGTATAATCTTGTTCGTATTAAACAAGGTGACGAATGGAAAACAGCATTTAATACGCCCGAAGGCCATTTTGAATACCTGGTGATGCCATTCGGGCTCTCTATTGCTCCATCTGTGTTTCAGTCCTTTATGCATGATATCTTCCGGAATTATCTTGATAAATTCATGATTGTATATTTGGATGATATTTTGGTTTTTTCCGATGATTGGGAGTCTCATGTGAAACAGGTCAGGAAGGTATTTCAGATCCTTCATGCTAATGCTTTGTTTGTGAAGGGGTCTAAGTGCCTTTTTGGAGTTCAGAAGGTTTCTTTTTTGGGTTTCATTTTTTCTCCCTCGGCTATAGAAATGGATCCTGTTAAGGTCCAGGCCATTCATGATTGGATTCAACCCACCTCTGTGAAGAGCCTTCAGAAATTTTTGGGCTTTGCTAATTTTTATTGCCGTTTCATTGCTAACTTTTCCAGTGTGGTTAAGCCCCTGACCGATTTGACGAAGAAAGGCGCTGATGTGATGAATTGGTCCTCTGCGGCTGTTGAGGCCTTTCAGGAGCTTAAACGTCATTTTACTTCTGCCCCTGTGTTGCGTCAGCCGGATGTTTCTCTTCCTTTTCAGGTTGAGGTTGACGCTTCTGAGATTGGGGCAGGGGCCGTTTTGTCTCAGAGAAGTTCTGATGGTTCTTTGATGAAACCGTGTGCCTTCTTCTCCAGAAAGTTTTCGCCTGCTGAGCGTAATTATGATGTCGGCAATCGGGAGTTGTTGGCTATGAAGTGGGCATTCGAGGAGTGGCGACATTGGCTTGAGGGAGCCAAGCATCGCGTTGTGGTCTTGACCGATCATAAGAATCTGATTTACTTCGAGTCTGCCAAGCGGTTGAATCCTAGACAAGCTCGATGGTCCCTGTTTTTCTCCCGTTTTGATTTTGTGGTCTCGTATCTTCCGGGATCTAAGAATGTGAAGGCTGATGCCCTCTCTAGGAGTTTTTTGCCTGATTCTCCTGGTGTCCTTGAGCCGGTTGGTATTCTCAAGGAGGGGGTGATTCTTTCTGCCATCTCCCCTGATTTACGGCGGGTGCTTCAGGAGTTTCAGGCTGATAAACCTGACCGCTGTCCAGTGGGGAAACTGTTTGTTCCTGATAGATGGACAAGTAAGGTAATTTCTGAGGTTCATTGTTCGGTGTTGGCTGGTCATCCTGGGATTTTTGGTACCAGAGATTTGGTTGCTAGGTCCTTTTGGTGGCCTTCCTTGTCGCGGGATGTGCGTTCTTTTGTGCAGTCCTGTGGGACTTGTGCCCGGGCCAAGCCTTGCTGCTCCCGTGCTAGTGGGTTGCTTTTGCCTTTGCCGGTCCCTGAGAGGCCCTGGACGCATATTTCCATGGATTTTATTTCGGATCTTCCTGTTTCCCAGAAGATGTTTGTTATCTGGGTGGTTTGTGACCGGTTTTCGAAGATGGTTCATTTGGTACCTTTGTGAGTCGGTGTGGAGATTATTTTTGTAAACTCTGCGTGGAATTTTTTAGCTTTTAATACTGACCGCACAGTAGCCTTTTCTGTTCTGTCTATTTAGGTAGTTTTGGCCTCCTTTGCTAAATCCTGTTTTCATTCTGTGTATGTCATTTCCCTCTCCACTCACAGTCAATATTTGTGGGGGGCTATCTTTCCTTTGGGGGTTTTCTCTGAGGCAAGATAGCTTTCTGTTTCCATCTTTAGGGGTAGTTAGTTCTCAGGCTGTGACGAGGTGTCTAGGGAGTGACAGGAACATCCCACGGCTACTTCTAGTGTTGGTGTTAGGATTAGGAACTGCGGTCAGTACAGATACCACCTCCTCAGAGCTTGTCCCATGTTGCCTCTTAACCACCAGGTCATAACACATCCCTACCTGTGCTCAGTAAATGATTGGTTAATTAGTGTGTGTGTATGATAAGAAACCCAGCACCCCCAGACCTTCACTTGAACTGCAACTTGAGCTCTGACAACATGCCAAAAATCCAACCTGCGACCAAAGCATGGATCATCAAGAGGCTGAAGACCAGATCCACTGTAGAGGTGGCTGGCACCTTTAATGTATCTCAGCTTCAAGTACAAAGAATTAAAAAAAAGATTTGAAGAGACTGAAGATGTGTTTGACAAGCCCAGGTCCGGCAGACCCCGCAAGACAACTGCTCGGGAGGAACTTTTGTTGGTTAGAAAATCCAAAGCAAGCCCCTCTTCCACTGCAGCAGAGCTCCAACAGGCCTGGTCACCTCAAGTTACTGTGTCATCTAGAACAGTTTGTAGGATTCTGTCTCAAAATGGCCTCCATGGTCGAATCAGTGCCCAGAAGCCAGCACTAAACAAAAGGCAAATAAAAAACCATGTGGCATTTGCAAAGTCCCACAGCCTGCTAAACAAATGGATGCTGGAAAAGTGGCAGAAGGTGGATTTCTCTGATGAATCACACCACAGCCACTGCAAGTACTGCAGGAGACCTACTGGAGACCGTATGGATCCAAAATACATCCAGAAAACAGTTGAATTTGGTGGTGGAAAGTTCATGGTCTGGGGTTACATTTAGTAGGTTCAACAGTATATATGACACTATTCAATTTTTTGACCAAAAATATTTTGTAAACTGTACCATCCCAGGCAGTCTTTAAAAATTTTAACATAAAGCACGTTAAACTGTATGTATGAATCATTGAATCCATAATAATTTTTGAAAGTTTTTTATAGTTTAAAATACCAGCGAAAAGTAACAAGAACTGCGTTACAGTTTTGGAAGGGTTTTTGTGGGTTTAATATCCCAGCAAAATGTGACAAGAACTATGTTACATTGTATGGATGAGTCCTTAAAAAGTTTTGGAAGGTTTTTCTTGAGTTTAACATACCAGCAAAATGTAGCAAGAACCGCGTTACAGTGTATGGAGGAATCATTGAATCCATAAAAACTTTTGGAAGGTTTTTCTAGAGTTTAATATACCATTAAAATGTAACCACAATTGCATTACAGTGTATGGATGAATCATTGCATCCATAAAATTGAAAGGTTTTTTGTAAGTTTAATATACCAGCGAAATGTAAAAAGAACCGTGTAACAGTGTATGGATAAATTATTAAATCCATAAACATTTTTTCAGTGTATTTTTTAACTTTTTATAACACTGAAATGTAAAATAAAGCACGTAATTTTAAAGTATGGATCAGTAATTGAATCAATAAAAATAAAAATTATTTCAATGTTTTTATGGAGTGTTATATAACACCGAAATGTAACAAAGTATGCAAAACTGCATGGATGAGTAATTGAATCCAGACAAATTTCTCACTTCTTTTTTATAGTATTATTTATACCACCAAATGAACCCCAGAGCGTGTACTAGTATATAGATTATAGATGAGTCATTTTAAACCAAAACATTTTTTTACTTTTTTAAGGGTTATACACCGCTGAAATATACCCCAGAACATGTAATAGTATACAAATGAGTAATTGAATCAAGAGCAATTTTGAAACGCTTTTTTGGAGGGTTATATACAACCAAAATTTACCCCAGAACACGTAATACCCATGGATGAGTAATTGAATCCAAAAATATTTTTCAACTCTTTTTTGTAGTTTTACATGCCACTGTAATGTAACAATAACCTTGTTCATCTGTATGAATGACTAATTGAATCCAGTAAAATGTATTTAACATAAATATTTTGAAAGTGTAGTTGATGTACTTCTACACTTATAAAGGCTTTGCAGAAAGTGCAAAGCTAAGAAAAAATGATTAGGAGGGTCATCCATAGACTCCTGAAAGGTAATAACTGGCAGGTGTCATTCAAATATTTTGAAAGTCTAGTTGCACTCAAAGATTTTGAACAGAGCACAAAGCTAGGAAAAAATTATAGTTAGGGTCAGCCATGTAACCTTTAAGGCACCAAGTGTAGTGCTTCAAAAAGAACATTAACAATTTAGTGTAGTTGATGCACTCCTACACTCATAAAGGCTTTTGCATAAAGTGCAAAGCCAGGAAAACAAAATATAAGGAGGATCATCCATATACCCTTGAAGGCAACCACTGGAGGGTCTCATTTAAATATTGAACATTAAAATTACTTTATGTACTGCTGTCATCTGGTGGTGTGGAAAAGAGTGGGATAATCCAGATTTTCTTCATTTTTATCACAGTGAAGCTGTCAGCATTCTCTGACAAACGAATGCACTTGTCTTTTATGACAGTCCGGCGGCACTAAAAACCTGGTCAAGACGCTAACAGCAGGGCAATACAATACTTCAGAAATCGATCACCAAACATAAATTCGGCATGAATATGGCACATTCGGATTCGTGATCGGAAACACAAGCAAAATTTTAGCAAATCGGAAAATAATCTGTAACATTTGGTAAAAAGTGTGGGAAAATATTTGCGTTGCCACAAAAGTATTTTCAGCACTTTAGCAACAATAATGGTGGCGAATCATGAGCTTTCGGCATGTGTTTGATGAGGGGACTCGGTTTGCAGAGCTCAGAGGCATGGCATTCTTGTAAACAATAATTTCTTTCTTCCTAACTTTATGTTTGAACATTGTGGCTAGCCAATCAGGTAGCAGGAAACATCCACAATGACCTGACAGAACAGCTTGCGTCATTGGCTGCTGAAATCACATGTCCCTCTCCATATAAAGAGCAGAAATATTGTTTTAGCGCCATTTTGACACTGTAACAGCACAGAGAGGCTGCTCCTGACGCTAGCACTGCTAGCAGCAAGATTTTAGCTAGTTAGCTAGGTGGTTGTTTATCAGTCTGATCCACAGGCCCCAAAAAATTCTTCTGCTACTAACATCATACAGTAGGGGACATCTGACTTTCAAATTGTTTGTAGCATCTAGTGTATTATAGAGGCCTGATCCAGAGGCCACCAAAAAATTCCTCTGTTACTAATGTCATGCAGTAGGGGACATCTGACTTTCAAATTGTTTGTAGCATCTAGAATGTTATAGAGGCCTGATCCAGAGGCCACCAAAAAATTCAGTAGGGGACATCTGACTTTCAAATTTTTTGTAGCATATCTTCTTTGTCATACAAGCCTCATTCACACTCAAAAAAAATCTTTCTTCTTTGACTAACGCGATTCAGCATGCCATAGTTCACATTGTAATTTACTCATGCTAAAATTCAGTTGTTTGCAGAGTTGTTGCAGAGTTTAAAAGCTAAATTTTGTTGCTAATCCTGTGCTCCTTGTTGTGAATTTGGATTCTGGGCTCCCCCGGTGGCCGCTTGTGGAATTGGACTTGTCATCCTCTTTCCTGTTTCACCTGATTCCATCAGTAGTGGGTGTCGCTATTTAAGCTCATTTCTCTGGTGGTTTCTTGCCGGTCAACAATGTTATCTGATGCCTCTCAGTGCTTGTTCCTGCTTCTAGACAACTACTAGATAAGTTGGACTTTTGTCCATGTTTTGTTTTGCCTATTTGTTCCAGTTCACAGCTGAAGTTTTGTTACTGTGTCTGGAAAGCTCTCGTTGATCAGGGATTGCTACTCTGGCGTTATGAGTTAATGCCAGAGTTTAAGGTAATCTCTGGATGGTGTTTTGTTAGTGTTTTTCTGCTGACCATGAAAGTATACTATCTGTCTTCTGCTATCTAGTAAGCGGACCTCAAATTTGCTAAGACTATTTTCCTGCTGCGTTTGTTGTTTCATCTGAACTCACCGTCATTATATGTGGGGGGCTACTGTCTTCTTTGGAATATTTCTCTAGAGGTGAGCCAGGTCTTATATTTCCCTCTGCTAGCTATTTAGGTCTTAGGCCAGAGCTGGGCATCTAGCGATAAATAGGAAATGCTACCTGGCTATTTCTAGTTGCGCGGCAGGCTTAGTTCATGGTCAGTATAGTTCCATCTTCCGAGAGCTTGTCCCTCTATAGGCTTGCTATGATCTCTGCCTGCAGAGATCATGACAGTTTGACCGGCCCATAAAGTGTTAAAGACCCAGGTTGAGAAAGGAGAGTTATAAGAAGTCTGCTGGAATTTTTTTTTTTTTTTTTTTCCTCCAGTCTGCCTTGCTGCAGTCTTTTTTCTCTCTCTCCTCCTAATCTCTGTATGCTCTGTGTGCACCTGACAATAATGGATCTCCAGAGTGTAACTGCGGGTTTGAATAATCTCATCACGAAAGTACAAAATTTACAAGATTTTGTGGTACATGCTCCGGTATCTGAGCCGAGAATTCCTTTGCCGGAGTTCTTCACAGGGAATAGAGCTAGCTTCCAGAATTTCCGAAATAATTGTAAGCTTTATTTGTCCCTGAAGTCTCGTTCAGCTGGAGACCCTGCTCAGCAGGTTAGGATTGTGATTTCCTTGCTCAGGGGTGACCCTCAAGATTGGGCCTTCTCATTGCCAGCAGGGGATCCTGCGTTACGCGATGTGGATGCGTTTTTTCTGGCCTTGGGCTTGCTTTATGAGGAACCTCATTTGGAACTTCAGGCAGAAAAAACTTTGATGGCACTATCTCAGGGGCAAGACGAAGCTGAAGTTTTCTGCCAAAAATTCCGTAAATGGTCTGTGCTTACTCAGTGGAATGAGTGCGCCTTGGCGGCAACTTTCAGAGAAGGTCTCTCTGATGCCGTTAAGGATGTTATGGTGGGGTTCCCTTTGCCTGCAGGTCTGAATGAGTCCATGACAATGGCTATTCAGATTGATAGGCGTCTGCGGGAGCGCAAACCGGTGCACCATCTGGCGGTGTCTATGGAAAAGACGCCAGAAAGTATGCAGTGTGATAGAATTCTGTCCAGGAGCGAGCGACAGAATTTTAGACGGAAGAATGGATTGTGTTTCTATTGTGGGGATTCTACTCATGTTATATCGGCATGTTCTAGGCGTACAAAGAAGCTTGATAAGTCTGTTTCCATTGGCACCATTCAGTCTAAGTTTATTTTGTCTGTAACCCTGATTTGCTCTTTGTCATCCATTGCCACGGACGCCTATGTTGACTCTGGCGCCGCTCTGAGTCTTATGGATTGGTCCTTTGCCAATCGTTGTGGTTTTGATTTAGAGCCTTTGGAGACTCTTATTCCTCTGAAGGGGATTGACTCCACCCCATTGGCTAATAATAAACCACAATACTGGACACAAGTAACCATGCGTATCAATCCGGATCACCAGGAGATTATTCGTTTCCTGGTGCTGTATAATTTACATGACGATTTGGTACTGGGATTGCCATGGTTGCAGTCTCACAACCCAGTCTTGGACTGGAGAGCAATGTCTGTGTTGAGCTGGGGATGTAAGGGTATTCATGGGGACGTACCTTTGGTTTCTATTTCGTCGTCCATTCCCTCTGAAGTCCCTGAGTTCCTCTCTGATTATCAAGACGTCTTTGACGAACCCAAGCTTGGGTCGTTACCTCCGCACCGTGAGTGCGATTGTGCCATAGATTTGATACCGGGTTGTAAATATCCAAAGGGTCGTTTGTTTAATTTGTCTGTGCCGGAACATGCTGCTATGCGGGAATATATAAAGGAGTCTTTGGAAAAGGGACATATTCGTCCATCTTCTTCTCCCTTGGGAGCTGGGTTTTTCTTTGTCTCAAAAAAAGACGGCTCTTTGAGACCATGTATTGATTATCGGCTTCTGAATAAGATCACTGTTAAGTATCAATACCCATTGCCATTGCTTACTGATTTGTTTGCTCGTATAGAGGGTGCTAAGTGGTTCTCTAAAATTGATCTTCGTGGGGCGTATAATTTGGTGCGGATCAGGCAGGGGGATGAGTGGAAGACCGCATTTAATACGCCCGAGGGCCACTTTGAGTATTTGGTCATGCCTTTTGGTCTTTCTAATGCCCCTTCAGTTTTCCAGTCTTTTATGCATGATATTTTCCGCGATTTTCTGGATAAATTTATGATAATATATCTGGATGATATTCTGATTTTTTCTGATGACTGGGACTCTCATGTCCAGCAGGTCAGGAGAGTTTTTCAGGTTCTGCGGTCTAATTCTTTATGTGTGAAGGGGTCTAAGTGCGTTTTTGGGGTCCAGAAAATTTCCTTTTTGGGGTATATTTTTTCTCCCTCTTCCATTGAGATGGATCCCGTCAAGGTGCAAGCTATTTGTGACTGGACTCAGCCCTCCTCTCTTAAGGGTCTTCAGAGATTTTTGGGCTTTGCCAACTTTTACCGCCGATTTATTGCTGGTTTTTCGGATGTCGTTAAACCACTGACTGATTTGACCAGACAAGGCGCTGATGTTGCTAATTGGTCCCCTCATGCTGTAGAGGCCTTTCAGGAGCTTAAGCGCCGTTTTGCCTCTGCCCCTGTGTTGCGTCAGCCTGATGTGAATCTGCCTTTTCAGGTTGAGGTTGACGCTTCGGAGATCGGAGCTGGGGCAGTGTTGTCGCAGAAAGGTTCCGACTGCTCCGTCATTAGGCCTTGTGCCTTCTTTTCTCGCAAATTTTCGCCCGCAGAGCGGAATTATGATGTTGGGAATCGGGAGCTTTTGGCCATGAAGTGGGCGTTTGAGGAGTGGCGCCATTGGCTCGAGGGGGCTAGGCATCAGGTGGTGGTATTGACTGACCACAAAAATTTGATTTATCTTGAGACTGCCAGACGCCTGAATCCTAGACAGGCGCGCTGGTCTTTATTTTTTTCTCGCTTTAATTTTGTGGTGTCATACCTACCGGGTTCTAAGAATGTTAAGGCAGATGCTCTTTCTAGGAGTTTTGACCCGGACTCTCCTGGTAATTCTGAACCCACAGGTATCCTTAGGGAGGGAGTAATTTTGTCGGCCGTTTCTCCTGATCTGCGGCGGTCCTTGCAAGAGTTTCAGGCGGATAGACCGGATCGTTGTCCGCCTGATAGACTGTTTGTTCCGGATGATTGGACCAGCAGAGTCATCTCTGAGGTACATTCTTCTGCATTGGCAGGTCATCCCGGAATTTTTGGTACCAGGGATTTGGTGGCAAGATCCTTCTGGTGGCCTTCTCTGTCACGAGATGTGCGAGTCTTTGTGCAGTCATGTGACGTTTGTGCTCGGGCCAAGTCTTGTAGTTCTCGGGCTAGCGGACTGCTGTTGCCCTTGCCTATTCCTAAGAGGCCTTGGACACACATCTCGATGGATTTTATTTCAGATCTGCCTGTTTCCCAGAAGATGTCTGTCATCTGGGTGGTCTGTGACCGTTTCTCTAAAATGGTCCATTTGGTTCCTCTGCCCAAGTTGCCTTCTTCTTCTGAGTTGGTTCCTCTGTTTTTTCAGAATGTTGTCCGATTGCACGGTATTCCTGAGAATATTGTTTCTGACAGAGGTACCCAATTTGTGTCTAGATTTTGGCGGGCATTCTGTGCTAGGATGGGCATAGATTTGTCTTTTTCATCTGCTTTTCACCCTCAGACTAATGGCCAGACCGAGCGGACTAATCAGACCCTTGAGACATATCTGAGGTGTTTTGTCTCTGCTGACCAGGATGATTGGGTTGCTTTTTTGCCATTGGCAGAGTTCGCCCTCAATAATCGGGCCAGTTCTTCCACCTTGGTGTCCCCGTTTTTCTGTAATTCGGGGTTTCACCCTCGATTTTCCTCCGGTCAGGTGGAATCCTTGGATTGTCCTGGAGTGGATGCGGTGGTGGAGAGATTGCATCACATCTGGGGGCAGGTTATGGACAATTTGAAGTTGTCCCAGGAGAAGACTCAGCGTTTTGCCAACCGTCATCGTCGTGTTGGTTCTCGGCTTTGTGTTGGAGATTTAGTGTGGTTGTCTTCTCGTTTTGTCCCTATGAGGGTCTCTTCTCCTAAGTTTAAACCTCGGTTCATCGGCCCTTATAGAATATTGGAGATTCTTAATCCTGTTTCTTTCCGTTTGGACCTCCCTGCGTCCTTTTCCATTCATAACGTTTTTCATCGGTCGTTATTGCGCAGGTATGAGGTACCTGTTGTACCTTCAGTTGAGCCTCCTGCTCCGGTGTTGGTTGAGGGTGAGTTGGAGTACGTTGTGGAGAAAATTTTGGACTCTCGTGTTTCCAGACAGAAACTCCAGTATCTGGTCAACTGGAAGGGTTACGGCCAGGAGGATAATTCTTGGGTCAATGCATCTGATGTTCATGCTTCTGATCTTGTTCGTGCCTTCCATAGGGCTCATCCTGGTCGCCCTGGTGGATCTGGTGAGGGTTCGGTGCCCCCTCCTTGAGGGGGGGGTACTGTTGTGAATTTGGATTCTGGGCTCCCCCGGTGGCCGCTTGTGGAATTGGACTTGTCATCCTCTTTCCTGTTTCACCTGATTCCATCAGTAGTGGGTGTCGCTATTTAAGCTCATTTCTCTGGTGGTTTCTTGCCGGTCAACAATGTTATCTGATGCCTCTCAGTGCTTGTTCCTGCTTCTAGACAACTACTAGATAAGTTGGACTTTTGTCCATGTTTTGTTTTGCCTATTTGTTCCAGTTCACAGCTGAAGTTTTGTTACTGTGTCTGGAAAGCTCTCGTTGATCAGGGATTGCTACTCTGGCGTTATGAGTTAATGCCAGAGTTTAAGGTAATCTCTGGATGGTGTTTTGTTAGTGTTTTTCTGCTGACCATGAAAGTATACTATCTGTCTTCTGCTATCTAGTAAGCGGACCTCAAATTTGCTAAGACTATTTTCCTGCTGCGTTTGTTGTTTCATCTGAACTCACCGTCATTATATGTGGGGGGCTACTGTCTTCTTTGGAATATTTCTCTAGAGGTGAGCCAGGTCTTATATTTCCCTCTGCTAGCTATTTAGGTCTTAGGCCAGAGCTGGGCATCTAGCGATAAATAGGAAATGCTACCTGGCTATTTCTAGTTGCGCGGCAGGCTTAGTTCATGGTCAGTATAGTTCCATCTTCCGAGAGCTTGTCCCTCTATAGGCTTGCTATGATCTCTGCCTGCAGAGATCATGACAGCTCCTACCACACTATCTCAGCAACATGACTGGGAAAAAGCGAGGCCATGGGGGAAGGGGAAGTAGGTTTGGTGTTCAAGGTGTACGTGGGGTAGGTGTTAATGCTTGTGCAAGCACTAATGAACCAACAACATCATGTCCTATGCAAACGGAACTGACAACTTCTGTTATTGGCTACTCCACAGCCTTTCTTTGGCAGATGCACAGCGGTATGCCCAGAAAGAGCATGTTCTCGAATGGATGGCAAAAAATAGTCTGTGTGAAATGGTGGATGAGGATGAGGAAAAAGTCAATATGCTAAATGACTTTTTTTCATCAGTATTTACACAAGAAAATTCCATGGCAGACAATATGATCAGTGATAACAAAAATTCCCCATTAAATGTCACATGCTTAAACCAGCAGGAAGTACGGTGGCGTCTAAAAATCACTAAAATTGACAAATCACCAGGCCCAGATGGGATACACCCCCGAGTACTGCAGGAATTAATTACAGGCATTGATAGACCATTATTTTTAATCTTCAAAGACTCCATAATAACAGGGTCTGCACCACAGGACTGGCGTATAGCAAATGTGGTGCCAATATTCAAAAAGGGGACAAAAACTGAACTCAGAAATTATAGGCCAGTAAGCTTAACCTCTACTGTGGGTAAAATCCTGGAGGGCATTCTAAGGGATGCTATACTGGAGTATCTGAAGAGGAATAACCTCATGACCCAGTATCAGCATGGGTTTACTAGGGACCATTACTGTCAGGTTAATCTGATCAATTTCTATGAAGAGGTAAGTTGCAGACTGGACCAAGGGAAGCCAGTGGATGTAGTGTATATGGACTTTTCAAAAGCTTTTGATACGGTGCCACACAAAAGGTTGATACATAAAATGAGAATTATGGAGATAGGGGAAGATATGTGTAAGTGGGTTAAGAGCTGGCTCAGGGATAGGAAGAAAAGGGTGGTTATTAATGGAGCACATTCGGACTGCGTCGCGGTTAGCAGTGGGGTACCACAGGGGTCAGTATTGGGCCCTCTTCTTTTTAACATATTTATTAATGACCTTGTAGGGGGCATACAGAGCAGAATTTCAATATTTGCAGATGACACTAAACTCTGTAGGGTAATCAATGAGGCGGTGAAAAGTAAACACTTGGTACTTTATTCACTTCATGTCAGAAGCAGAGGATAAGACATCAGCACAATACAATTAAAAACACTATCTACGCGTTTCAAGTGGCAGAGCACCCTTTATCATGATTTAGGGTGCTCTGCCACCAGAAACGCGTAGATAGTGTTTTTAATTGTATTGTGCTGATGTCTTATCCTCTGCTTCTGACATGAAGTGAATAAAGTACCAAGTGTTTACTTTTCACCGCCTCGTTGAGCTGGAATTCTTTCTTCATTTCTGGCCTCCTCACGCCCTGACACAGCGTTTCCGTGCTCCGAGCTTCCTGGGATAACGACTATGGTGAGCTGGACTTTTTTTTTGCCAGGGTAATCAATACAGAGGAGGACAATTTTATATTACAGGATGATTTATGTAAGCTAGAAGCTTGGGCTGACAAATGGCAAATGAGCTTTAATGGGGATAAATGTAAGGTCATGCACTTGGGTAGAAGTTATAAGATGTATAACTATGTGCTTAATTCTAAAACTCTGGGCAAAACCATCAATGAAAAAGACCTGGGTGTATGGGTGGATGACAAACTCACATTTAGTGGCCAGTGTCAGGCAGCTGCTACAAAGGCAAATAAAATAATGGGATGCATTAAAAAAGACATAGATACTCATCAGGAGAACATAATTTTACCTCTACACAAATCACTAGTTCGACCACACTTAGAATACTGTGTACAGTTCTGGTCTCCGGTGTATAAGAAAGACATAGCTGAACTAGAGCGGGTGCAGAGAAGAGCGACCAAGGTTATTAGAGGATTGGGGGGTCTGCAATACCAAGATAGGTTATTACACTTGGGGCTATTTACTTTGGAAATACGAAGGCTAAGGGGTGATCTTATTTTAATGTATAAATATATGAGGGGACAGTACAAAAACCTTTTTGATGATCTTTTTAGTCATAGACCTGAGACAAGGACAAGGGGGCATCCTCTACGTCTGGAGGAAAGAAGGTTTAAGCATAATAACACGCTGGTTCTTTACTGTAAGGGCAGTGAGACTATGGAACTCTCTTCCGTATGATGTTATAACGAGTGATTCATTACTAAAATTTAAGAGGGGACTGGATGCCTTTCTTGAAAAGTATAATATTACAGGTTATATATATTAGATTCCTTTATAGGGCATTGATCCAGGGAACTAGTCTGATTGCCGTATAATAATATAATAATAATTTTTATTTATATAGCGCCAACATATTCTGCAGCGCTTTACAACTTATAGAGGGGACTTGTACAGACAATAGACATTACAGCATAACAGAAATCACAGTTCAAAACAGATACCAGGAGGAATGAGGGCCCTGCTCTCAAGCTTACAAACTATGAGGAAAAGGGGAGACACGAGAGGTGGATGGTAACAATTGCTTTAGTTATTTGGACCAGCCATAGTGTAAGGCTCGGGTGTTCATGTAAAGCTACATGAACCAGTTAACTGCCTAAGTATGTAGCAGTACAGACACAGAGTGCTATTAACTGCATAAAGTGTATGAGAACATGATGCGAGGAACCTGATTATGTTTGTGTATGTGGAGTCGTGAAGGAATTTCTTTCCCCAATGTGGAGCTTACTCTTTGCCACGTGGGTTTTTTTTGCCTTTCTCTGGATCAACATGTTAGGGCATGTTAGGTTAGGCTATGGGTTGAACTAGATGGACTTAAAGTCTTCCTTCAACCTTAATACCTATCTTACTATGTAAGTGCAGCTTCAAATAGCCTCTTCTCTTTTTTCACCTCAACAACACACTCAGTACAGTCCACAGAGATGGCATCCAAATTACACTTACTCCCCCCGCGTCCCAACTCTCCAATGGTACAACTGACTTTATAGAACCACAGATGGGTGAGTCTGAAGAGCTATTCATACATATAATGCCATGGTCATCAGAAGTGTACTCAAAAGCTTCACAGAGTCAAGAGGAGGAAATCTACACCACACAAAATATTTTTAGCTTGGATCCGGGGCAGGATGAAGTAGAGTCCAAGCAGCATCCTGACCCTCAACATCGGACGTTAACCCCCGGAGGTGATCCTGATGAGACTCAGATATCTGAGGCTCATGCAGACTGTACTGTGATGTCAGGGCAGGAAGAGGAGGAGGGCGACTCCAAGGGCAAGAAATGTGATGACACAGTGGATAATGATGATGAGGTGTTAGTTCCCAGTTGGCTTCAATATAGAGGCCCACAGCTGAGTTGGTCATCTGAGGAGGAAGACGAGGTGGTTATGTTGTGCTGTATGTAGCAGACTTGAAGTGATGCAGCCATGACGAGCAATGCCTCCTCAGCCACAATTGTGGCTGTGACCAGCAGCGTCCATGGGTCTGCAGCTCACAGGAGTGGCAAGGGTTGCCTAGCCTGTCCTTTTTTGACACTGCAAAGGATGAGCCAACTCACGTAATCTGCCAACTTTGCAAAAAAATGAGTACAGGTAAAAAGTGCAATAATTTGACTACTACATGTAAGAATCTTCACATGCACAATCAACATGCATTACTCTGGGAATCCCACTGCACTAAAATGCGGACCAGCAGACCTCAACAACCATCAGCTGCCCCATCAATCGCATCTACTGTTTCTTCCTCGTCCTCTGTTACCATTTCAACTATTGAGATGCAGGTCTTTGACAGCAGAACCTCGAGTTCTTTACCTGCTCCAGTCAGGCTGACTGAAAGTCTGCCATCAGCTGTAACAGAAGCGGACATGCCTGCTATTTTTGACTGATCTCAGAGAACGAGTACACCGCAACTTTCTCAATCTACCATAACATCTCCACCTGCACATCTCTCACGGTCCAGCAGTTTGTCCGGTTCACCATACTACGCCCTCTCTCAGCACTGCAGCCAGCCTACGGTACCATAATTGTGGTCACATAAAAGATTGTTTCCTCATACGCATGACAAACCTAAGAGGTTGATCTCCACCATCTCCAATCTGTTTGCCACGGAAATGTTGCTTTTCCGCCTGGTAGATACAGATGGTTTCTGAAAGTTGATGGCCATCACAGTCTCAGAAAGCACGGAAGCTGCGTACTCATTTCCGCCATTCGCACTCCTTGGGTCATGACTTGCATCGATACAGAAGTCTTTGTCCATGCCAGTTAACAGGTTGATTTGCGATATGCCTACACGGTGGAATTCCACTCTGCACATATTGCAGTGACTGTGGCAGCAGCAACAAGACCTGATGCAGTACATCATGTCATATAGACTGGGCCAAAGCAGTACGAATGTGGTGTATATCACGTTTAAGGAGTGGGCACAAATTAAGGACATCTGCACTCTTCTGCACAGTTTCAAAATGTCTACTAAGATGGATATCGCTGACGCCGCTGTCATCAGCATTACTATTCCGGTCTTCTACAGTATATGTTGGAACAGACTTTGAATAGCCTGCAGGAGGAGATGGTGGTCCCAGAAGAAGAGGCGGAAGCAGAGGAGGATGTTGAAGGGATAAGATTGTCTATAAGTCTAGACTGTCGTCACATAGGTGGGTGCCAAGGGAGGGTGGATTACTGCGATCAAGGGGGGCTGGTGACAACAGACAAACTGTTAGTGAAGGTGCAAGATCCAAGGAACAAATGAAAGAGGAAGAGGTGATGGGCGAGTGACTGTCAGGAAATGAAGAGGATAATCCTCCCCTTTCTGTTGTTTGTGGTTGGTGTGAGGGGACAAAGGAAACAAGCATCAGTGTTACCCAGCCATTAATGCAGCATGGGCTTGGACCTCTTGGTAAAGCCCGACATATGAGTGCCTTCTTGCTGCACTATCTGCACTATCTGCAACATTATCCCCTTATAGCTATGATTAGAAATAGGGCTGACAACTGGGTGGCCACTCTGTTAGAACAACATTATAAAACCAAATTTTGCTAGAGGCTTCCTGCCCTGGAAAGGGACATGTGAATGCTGGAGTATCGAAACATGCTTTTGCACCACCTTAAGAGAGCTTTTCCCTAGGACAGCCGTGAAGCCTACAGTTTGCATCACAGCTCTAGACTTCCAACCTCTGGCACGTCAATTCGTCAATGCCAAAACAATAGCAGCAGTATCGTAAGTGGAAGAAGCAATTTCTGTGTCCTTTGACACTTTTTTAGACCAGCTCATGCACCAGCACAACAGAGTCCAAGTCTTACTCATAGTGAATGAATGGAGAGGGTGGTGCAGGAGTATTTAAAACTGAATATCAATACCATCAGGGACTGTTCGGACCCTTTCACATTTTGGTCTTTCAAAATGGATGAGTGGCCTGAGCTTGCCTCACATGCCTTGGAGGTTTTATTGTGCCTGGCAGATGGCATTCTTTCAGAACGTGTCTCCAATGCTGCTGGTGGCATCCTGATGGATAAAAGCAGCCGGCTGTCCCCTGAAAGTGTAGACCACCTAACTTTCATCAAGATGAACAAGTCATGGATTCAAGGACTTTTGCACCCCAATCACAGACTGTACAGACTAGGCAACATTGCATTTTTTAGTATGCTGCATTAATGTCATGTAACTGCATTCTGTGATATTTGTTGCTGCTGCAGATGTGATGTGGAAATGTGAACAGTCATGGTTGGTCTACATCTGCTGGCTTGGCTGTAGTGGAAGATGTGTTGTTCCCAATTATACTATTTCTACTGTGGGGAAATTGATGCCACTTTGGTGTTGTCTAGCAATAATTTTTGGAAATGTGTACACTCCTTGTTGGGTGTCCATCTGCTGGATTGGGCGTAGTAGAAGACCTGTAGGTTCCTATTATACTATTTATACTGTGAAACTGAGGCCACATTTGTGGTGTCTGACAATTATTTTTACTGAAATGTGTGCCACTTTGGTGGTGTCAGGCCCTCATTTGTTTAAATGTGAACACTTCTGGTTGGTTGTCCATCTGCTGGGTTGGGTGTAGTGGAAGACCTGTTGGTCCATATTATACTAGCCATACTGTGGTGAAATTGATGCCACTTTGGTGGTATCTGCTAATAATTTTTGTAAATGTGAACAATCCTGGTAGGATTTCCATCTGCTGGATTGGGTGTAGTTGAAGACCTTTCGGGTCCCTATTATATTATTTCTACTGTGGTGAAATTTATGCCACTTTGAGATGTCTGCTGAAAATTTTTGGAAATGCGAACACTCTTGGTTGGGTGTCCATCTGCTGGATTGGACATAGTGGAATACCTGTCGCTCCATATTATACTTTCTATACTGTATTGAAATTGAGACCACTTTGGTGATGTTTGCCACTAATTTTTGGAAATGTGAACACTCCTGGCTGAGTGTGCATCTGCTGGATTGGGTGTAGTGGAACACCTGTCTGTCCCTGTTATACTATTTCTACTGTGGTGAAATTGACGCCACTTTGATGGTGTCACATGTTGTCCTACTCCAAGCTGTTCAGGCTTGAGAGCCAACTACCAATTAAGTAAATCAGGTGATGTGCATCTCTGTAATGAGGAGGGGTGTTTTCTAATGACATCAAAACCCTATGGAAGGTGTGCTTAATTATTAGGCAACTTCTTTTCCTTTGGCAAAATGGGTCATAAAGAAAGATTTGACGGGCTCTGAAAAGTCAAAAATTGTGAGATGTCTTGCAGAGGGATGCAGCAGTCTTGAAATTGCCAAACTTTTGAAGTGTGATCACCGAACAATCAAGCGTTTCATGGCAAATAGCCAACAGGGTCGCAAGAAGCGTGTTGGCCAAAAAAGACGCAAAATAACTGCCCATGAATTGAGGAAAATCAAGTGTGAAGCTGCCTACATGCCATTTGCCACCAGTTTTGCCATATTTCAGAGCTGCAAAGTTACTGGAGTAACAAAAAGCACAAGGTGTGCAATACTCAGGGACATGGCCAAGGTAAGGAAGGCTAAAAATTACCACCTTTGAACAAGAAACATAAGATAAAACGTCAAGACTGGGCCAAGAAATATTTTAAGACTGACTTTTCAAAGGTTTTATGGACTGATGAAATGAGAGTTACTCTTGATGGGCCAGATGGATGGGCCAGAGGCTGGATCAGTAAAGGGCAGAGAGATCCACTGCGACTCAGACACCAGCAAGGTGGAGGTGGGGTACTGGTATGGGCTGGTATCATCAAAGATGAACTTGTGGGACCTTTTCGAGTTGAGGATGGAGTGAAGTTCTACTCCCAGACCTACTGCCAGTTTCTGGAAGACAACTTCTTCAAGCAGTGGTACAGGAAGAAGTTGGTATCGTTCAAGAAAACATGATTTTCATGCAGGACAATGCTACATCACACGCCTCCAACTACTCCACAGCGTGGCTGGCCAGTAAACGCCTCAAAGAAGAAAAAATAATGACATGGCCCCCTTGTTCACCTGATCTGAACCCCATAGAGAACCTGTGGTCCCTCATAAAATGTGAGATCTACAGGGAGGGAAAACAGTACACCTCTCGGAGCAGTGTCTGGGAGGCTGTGGTGGCTGCTGCACGCAATGTTGATCGTAAACAGATCAAGCAACTGACAGAATCTATGGATGGAAGACTGTTGTGTGTCATCATAAAGAAAGGTGGCTATATTGGGCACTAATTTTTTTGTGTTTTGTTTTTGCATGTCAGAAATGTTTATTTCTAAATTTTGTGCAGTTATATTGGTTTACCTGGTGAAAATAAACAAGTGAGATGGGAGTATATTTGGTTCTTATTAAGTTGCCTAATAATTCTGCACAGCAATAGTTACCTGCACAAACAGATATCCTCCTAAGAGAGCCAAATCTAAAAAAAAAACCACTCCAACTTCCAAAAATATTAAGCTTTGACATTTATGAGTCTTTTGGGTTGATTGAGAACATACTTGTTGATCAATAATAAAAATAATCTAAATACAACTTGCCTAATAATTCTGCACACAGGGTACTATTTCTACTGTGGTAAAATTGATGCCACCACCAGGTTACTGCCATTATCACACACGATCCTTCCTGGTTTGACGTTCAGCAGCAAAAGCCACAGATCTGTCTGTTCTGTTATTCGTTTAACTAACTCTGCTGCTTTGTGCAGTTTGTCTCCTGGACAAATCAGCTTCAGCATAGGATATTGCAGCTTCACAAAGGCAGTGCTGCAGAGCTTCCAGCTTCCGGCTGATGTGGACAACGTGTTCTGAGATAATACACTTGTGATGGATGATAAGGAGGAGCAGGAGGGGGTGCAGAAACTGATGTATGAGGTGGAGGAAACCCTGATAGAGGTACTGCTAGCAATCTTCGGTGTCGGAAGCACATGTGCGATGCCAGGGTGGGACTCGACAATGTTCGTTAAGTGTGCCATCAGTGAAACGTAGCCCTTGCCCCAAGCACTTGTCCACATGTCGGTCATTAAGTGTTCAATCCCAGCAAGCAGGGCCGGACTGGCCATCGGGCAGTTCTGGCAAATGCCAGAAGGGCCGATGGCAGTAGTGGGCCGCTCGAGTGTGCCGCTGTTGGCACACTCCCCCCGCTGTCCCCACACTCCCGGCCCCGCATTCAACTATACCGGCATCATAGACACCGGTACAGTTGAATGCAATGATGGAGGAGAGAGCGTCCGCTGACGCCCCCTCTCCCATCATTCCCCGCTCTGCCGGCCGCTGACAATGCGGGTGCGCGATGACGTCATATCATCACGCACCTGCTGTGTGACCGGGCGGGCAGACTGCAGCTGCTGAGACCGGAGCCAGGAGCAGCGCGGGGCACGAGGAGAGAGGTGAGTAGAGCGTTTTTTTTTTTTTATTATTATTATATATCATTGACTGTCTGAGACTGAGTAATAACTGGATTGTGGGGCTGTGGGGGCTGTATTACATTCTATGGGGACTGGCTGCATTACAGTCTATGGGACTGGGCTGCAGTACATTCTATGGGGACTGGCTGCATTACAGTCTATGGGACTGGGCTGCATTACATTCTATGGAACTGGGCTGCATTACAGTCTATGGGACTGGGCTGCATTACAGTCTATGGTACTGGGCTGCATTACAGTCTATGGGACTGGGCTGCATTACAGTCTATGGGACTGGGCTGCATTACATTCTATGGGACTATGCTGCATTACAGTCTATGGGACTGTGCTGCATTACAGTCTATGGGACTGGGCTGCATTACAGTCTATGGGACTGGGCTGCATTACATTCTATGGGACTGGGCTGCATTACATTCTATGGAACTGGGCTGCATTACATTCTATGGGACTGGGCTGCATTACATTCTATGGAACTGGGCTGCATTACAGTCTATGGGACTGGGCTGCATTACAGTCTATGGGACTGGGCTGCATTACAGTCTATGGCGGCTGGGCTGCATTACAGTCTATGGGACTGGGCTGCACATTACAGTCTATGGGACTGGGCTGCATTACAGTCTATGGGACTGGGCTGCATTACAGTCTATGGGACTGGGCTGCATTACATTCTATGGGGGCTGTGCTGCATTGCATTCTATAGGGGCTGGCTGTAGTATATTCTATGGGACTGGGCTGCATTACATTCTATGGGGCTGGGCTGCATTACATTCTATGGGGACTGGGCTGCATTACATTCTATGGGGCTGTACTGCATTACATTCTATGGGGACTGGGCTGCATTACATTCTATGGGGCTGTGCTGCATTACATTCTATGGGGCTGTGCTGCATTATATTGTATGGTGGCTGTGCTGCATTACATTCTATAGGGGCTGTGCTGCATTATATTGTATGGTGGCTGTGCTGCATTACATTCTATGGGGGCTGTGCTGCATTACATTCTATGGGGCTGTGCTGCATTACATTCTATGGGGCTGTGCTGCATTATATTGTATGGTGGCTGTGCTGCATTACATTCTATAGGGGCTGTGCTGCATTATATTGTATGGTGGCTGTGCTGCATTACATTCTATGGGGGCTGTGCTGCATTATATTCTATGGGGACTGTGCTGCATTACATTCTATGGGGCTGTGCTGCGTTATATTGTATGGTGGCTGTGCTGCATTACATTCTATGGGGCTGTGCTGTATTACATTCTATGGGGGCTGTGCTGTATTATAGTGTATGGTGGCTGGGCTGCATTATATTGTATGGTGGCTGTGCTGCATTACATTCTATGGGGCTGTGCTGCATTATATTCTATGGGGGCTGTGCTGCATTACATTCTATGGGGCTGTGCTGCGATATATTGTATGGTGGCTTTGCTGCATTACATTCTATGGGGCTGTGCTCCATTATATTGTATGGTGGCTGTGCTGCATTACATTCTATAGGGGCTGTGCTGCATTATATTGTATGGTGGCTGTGCTGCATTACATTCTATGGGGCTGTCCTGCGTTATATTGTATGGTGGCTGTGCTGCATTACATTCTATGGGGGTTGTGCTGCATTACATTCTATGGGGGCTGTGCTGCATTACATTCTATGGGGACTGAGCTGTAATGCTGGATACAACTGTAATTATATGTTATATAGTCGTGTTACACTCCCCTCACTTCTTGTAACCTACAAGTGTACAAAGATATTATAGTCACCATGTGACAAGTGGGCCTGTGTGACTTCAAATGCTAGGGCTGAATTTTAGTCCCAGTCCGGCCCTGCCAGCAAGTGTGTTGGTAAGAGCATGGGTCATGTTCCTTCACATACGCTGGTACAAGGCAGAGATGATACACAGGGAGAAAAAGTGGTGGTTTGCAACAGCAGAAATCCTCCTTGTCAACAAGCTGAAAAGGCAGCATTTCCATGGCAAGCAGCCTGTGTGTGTGTCCAATTAGCCTTTGGGTCTGTGGGTGGGTGGCTGGAATTTTTGTCCGTCATTCCAGGGCCTTTGGTAGGAACAGATGAACACTGCTCTGGGACAAATATTTGGAAGTCAGAATATGCAAGGATAGGTGCAGGGCAGGAGGCATCTGTTTCAATGTTATGGACCATGAATTGGAAAGCACCTAGCACAGGGGAAGAGGGAGTGATGTCACCCATTGGCACCAATCATGGACCCAGGTGTTCAGCCCACCAAGTTGGGGGCTTAGATAACATGTGCCCAATCAGGCTGCTGGTGGTTAGGGTTTTAGTGATCAGACTCCTGCTGATGTTGGCATGGCATAGATGGCAAATAACCATTTTTTGTCTCAGAACTCTCTTTAAGAACAATCCCAGACTGGGGAACATCTAACTCTTTGATGGAGAAACTCAGTCGGTGATCTGCAGAACAATTCCCCTCCTTCTCCCGCTGATCACACCAGTGCCTCTTCCTCCCTAGTTTGGTGCTAATGATCCCTCCACCTCAGCAATGCTGGTCTCACTCTACTTGCCAGATTCCCAGGTTGGGTCGGGTACTTCATCTTCCACCACCTCGTCTTCCATCGCCACACCCTGAACCTCCTGACTTCGTGACTTGACAACAACAAGCTAACTTATTGGCAACTGTGTCTCATCATCAACTTCCTCTTCAGACAACATTTGCTGTTCCCCACCATCTTCTTCTTGTGGCTGTGGTTACTGTAAGTTTCCTGCATCACTAAACAGCATGTCCTCCTGTCCCTCTTGGAACATGCAGAATGAAGGACCACAATCAAGAAATTATGTTGTAAAGAGCTCCTTGGAGTGTCCTAATGTGAGATCACTAGTCTCCTCGGACATAACATGGTGGGAGAAAGGAAGATCAGGGTGAAGATTAAGTGATCCAGACTGTTGGCTGATGAGACTGAACTATGTAGGAGACTTGGTGGTGCTGCATAGCATGCTGGGAGCATTATCTGCTATCCACATAATACTGAATGGTGAACAATTGAATCCAGAAAACATTTTCAAAGCTTTTTGGAAGTGTTAAATACCACAGAAATATACCCCAGACCACGGAACAGTGTATGGGTGATAAATTTAACCCAGAATTTTTTAATGCTTTTTTGTAGTGTTAAATATCCAAGAAATTTACCCCAGACCAAAGAATACTGTATGGCTGACAAATGTAACTCCTTTACCCCCTGAGGTGGTTTGCACGTTAATGACCTGGTCAATTTTTACAATTCTGACCACTGTCACTTTATCAGGTAATAACTTTGAAACGCTTTAATGGATTCGACTGATTCTGAAAATTTTTTTTATGACATACTGTACTTCATGGTAGTGGTAAAATTTCTCAATATAACTTTCATTCATTTGTGAAAAAAATGGAAATTTGGCGAAAATGTGGAACATTTTTAAATTTCAAAATTTTGAATTTTTATGCCCTTAAACTAGAGAGATATGTCACGCAAAATAGATAACAAATAGCATTTACAACATGTCTAATTTATATCAGCACATTTTTCGAAACAATTTCATTTTTGCTAGAACCTTATAAGGGTTTAAAGTTGATCAGCGATTTCTAATTTTTCCAACAAAATTTACAAAACCATTTTTCTTAGGGACCACCTTACATTTGAAGTGATTTTGAGGGGTTTATATGATAGAAAGTACCCAAAAGTAACTTCATTCTAAAAGCTGTACCCCTCAAGGTGCTCATAACCACAGAAGAAGTTTATTAACCCTTCATGTGCTTCACAGGAATTTTTGGAATGTGGAAAAAAAATAAAATGTAACTTTTGTTCACAAAAAAATTACTTTAGAGCTATATTTTCATATTTTCAGAAGTTAACAGGAAAAAATGGGCCCCAAAATTTGTTGTGCAATTTCTCCTGAGCATGCCAATACTCAATATGTGGGGGAAATCCACTATTTTAACGCACGGCAGAATTTGGAAGAGAAGGAGCGCCATTTCACTTTTTGAATGCAAAATTTGCTGGAACAATTAGCGGATGCCATGTTGCGTTTGGAGAGCCCCTGATGTGCCTAAACAGTAAAAAAATTCCCTACCAGTGACACTGTTTTGGGGTCTAGACCCCTCAGCGAACTTATCTAGCTGTATGGTAAGCACATTAAACACCCAAATGCTTCACAGAAGTTTATGACTTTGATCCGTGAAACAAAAAATATTCCCCTCAAAAATGTTTTTTAGACCCAAATTTTGTATTTTCATAAGGGTAACAGGAGGAATTGCACAATTTGTTGTACAATTTCTCCTGAGTAGGCCGAAACCTCATATGTTGGAGAAAACTAATGTTTGGGCTCACGGCAGGGCTCAGAAGGTAAGGAGTTGTTATATGATTTTTTGAATGTAAAATTTGCTGGAATCATTAGCAAATGCCATGTCACATTTGGAGAGCCCATTATATGCATAAACAATGTAAACCCACCACAAGTGACCCAATTTTGGAAACTAGACCCCTCAAAGAATGTATTCAGATGTGTTATGAGCACCTTGAACCCCAGGTGCTTTGCAGAAGTTTATAACGTTGAGCTGTAAAAATAATAAAAAATTACATTTTCCCAACAAAAATCTTATTCTAGCCCCAAATTTTTATTTACACAAGGCTAACAGGAGAAATTGCATAAAATTTGCTGTGAAAGTTCTTCTGAGTACACCGATACCCCTTATGTGGGGTAATACTACTTTTGAGGCACAGTACAAAGGGAAGAGAAGGGAAGAGGTGCCATATTGGAGTTCAGATTTTGCTGAAACAGTTTGAGGGTGCCATGCAGGGCCGGACTGGCCATCGGGCAGTTCTGGCAAATGCCAGAAGGGCCGATGGCAGTAGTGGGCCGCTCGAGTGTGCCGCTGTTGGCACACTCACCCCCGCTGTCCCCACACTCCCGGCCCCGCATTCAACTATACCGGCATCATAGACGCCGGTACAGTTGAATGCAATGATGGAGGAGAGAGCGTCCGCTGACGCCCCCTCTCCCATCATTCCCCGCTCTGCCGGCCGCTGACAATGCGGGTGCGCGATGACGTCATATCATCATGCACCTGCTGTGTGACCGGGCGGGCAGACTGCAGCTGCTGAGAGCCAGGAGCAGCGCGGGGCACGAGGAGAGAGGTGAGTAGAGCGTTTTTGTTTTTTATTATTATTATATATCATTGACTGTCTGAGACTGAGTAATAACTGGATTGTGGGGCTGAGGGGGCTGTATTACATTCTATGGGGACTGGCTGCATTACAGTCTATGGGACTGGGCTGCAGTACATTCTATGGGGACTGGCTGCATTACAGTCTATGGGACTGGGCTGCATCACATTCTATGGAACTGGGCTGCATTACAGTCTATGGGACTGGGCTGCATTACAGTCTATGGGAATGGGCTGCATTACAGTCTATGGGAATGGGCTGCATTACATTCTATGGAACTGGGCTGCATTACATTCTATGGGACTGTGCTGCATTACAGTCTATGGGACTGGGCTGCATTACAGTCTATGGGACTGGGCTGCATTACATTCTATGGGACTGGGCTGCATTACATTCTACGGGACTGGGCTGCATTACATTCTATGGGACTGGGCTGCATTACATTCTATGGAACTGGGCTGCATTACATTCTATGGAACTGGGCTGCATTACATTCTATGGAACTGGGCTGCATTACATTCTATGGGACTAGGCTGCATTACAGTCTATGGGACTGGCTGCATTACAGTCTATGGGACTGGGCTGCATTACAGTCTATGGGACTGGGCTGCATTACAGTCTATGGCGGCTGGGCTGCATTACAGTCTATGGGACTGGGCTGCATTACAGTCTATGGGACTGGGCTGCATTACAGTCTATGGGACTGGGCTGCATTACAGTCTATGGGACTGGGCTGCATTACATTCTATGGGGGCTGTGCTGCATTGCATTCTATAGGGGCTGGCTGTAGTATATTCTATGGGACTGGGCTGCATTACATTCTATGGGGCTGGGCTGCATTACATTCTATGGGGACTGGGCTGCATTACATTCTATGGGGCTGTGCTGCATTACATTCTATGGGGACTGGGCTGCATTACATTCTATGGGGCTGTGCTGCATTACATTCTATGGGGCTGTGCTGCATTATATTGTATGGTGGCTGTGCTGCATTACATTCTATAGGGGCTGTTCTGCATTATATTGTATGGTGGCTGTGCTGCATTACATTCTATGGGGGCTGTGCTGCATTATATTCTATGGGGGCTGTGCTGCATTACATTCTATGGGGCTGTGCTGCGTTATATTGTATGGTGGCTGTGCTGCATTATATTCTATGGGGCTGTGCTGCATTATATTGTATGGTGGCTGTGCTGCATTACATTCTATGGGGCTGTGCTGTATTACATTCTATGGGGGCTGTGCTGTATTATAGTGTATGGTGGCTGGGCTGCATTATATTGTATGGTGGCTGTGCTGCATTACATTCTATGGGGCTGTGCTGCATTATATTCTATGGGGGCTGTGCTGCATTACATTCTATGGGGCTGTGCTGCGTTATATTGTATGGTGGCTGTGCTGCATTATATTCTATGGGGCTGTGCTGCATTATATTGTATGGTGGCTGTGCTGCATTACATTCTATGGGGCTGTGCTGTATTACATTCTATGGGGGCTGTGCTGTATTATAGTGTATGGTGGCTGGGCTGCATTATATTGTATGGTGGCTGTGCTGCATTACATTCTATGGGGCTGTGCTGCATTATATTCTATGGGGGCTGTGCTGCATTACATTCTATGGGGCTGTGCTGCGTTATATTGTATGGTGGCTGTGCTGCATTACATTCTATGGGGCTGTGCTGCATTATATTGTATGGTGGCTGTGCTGCATTACATTCTATAGGGGCTGTGCTGCATTATATTGTATGGTGGCTGTGCTGCATTACATTCTATGGGGCTGTCCTGCGTTATATTGTATGGTGGCTGTGCTGCATTACATTCTATGGGGGTTGTGCTGCATTACATTCTATGGGGGCTGTGCTGCATTACATTCTATGGGGACTGAGCTGAAATGCTGGATACAGCTGTAATTATATGTTATATAGTCGTGTTACACTCCCCTCACTTCTTGTAACCTACAAGTGTACAAAGATATTATACAGTCACCATGTGACAAGTGGGCCTGTGTGACTTCAAATGCCAGGGCTGAATTTTAGTCCCAGTCCGGCCTTGTTGCCATGTAACATTGGCAGAGCCCCTGAGGTGCCAGAACAACAGAAACCCCCCATTTGTGAACTCATTTTACAAACTACTTTCCCCAATGAATTCATCTAGGGGTGCAGTGATCATATTGACACTGCTTGGGCCTCACAGAATTTTATACCATTGATCGGTGAAGAAAGAACAAATTACATTTTTACCACTAAAATGTTGTTTTAGCCCCAAGTTTTTATTTTTCTAAGGGCTAATAGGAAATATTTTTTACAACAAACTGAGATCCATTTTTTCCTACGTGCACCAATACCCTACATATAATCGGGAAATATTTTTCAGGCACAGTGCAAAGCTCAGAAGGGAAGGCGTGCCATTCTTTAGTGCAGATGTTACAGTTATGGATTGCGGGTGCCATGTTTCACTGGGAGAGCCCCTGAGTTTCCAGAACAGCAGAAACCCCAATAAATGACCCCAAACTATACCTCTCAACTAATTCCTCTAGGGATGTAGTGACCATATTGACACCACAGGTGTGTCACAGAATTTTATGCCATTGGGCAATGAAGAAAAAATAACTACATTTTTACACCAAAATTTTGTTTTAGCCCCATATTTTACATTTTCACCAAATAAGTGGGTAAAACTGGCAACAAAATTTGTCCCACAATTTTTACTGAACGTGGCAATACCCTATATTTGGCTGTACAGTACTGCTAAGCCATACGGAGAGACTCGGAAGGGATGGGGCGCAGATTTTACTAAAATAGTTTGCAGGCTCCATATACAGAGCCCCTAAGTGCTAAAAGAGCAAACTCTCTCCCTCAAGTGACCCCATTTTGGAAAATATACCTCTTTAGGAATTTATCCACAGGTGTAGTGATGATTTTATGTCTGGCCTCTTTTGGTGAATAAAAATGTATATACACTGGCGCTTATTCACCTGGAAGGATGAGGTAGGAAGCCACGGAAGCTGCAGGTGGTTAAAACAGGTTCTGTGCAAAACTCTGTTAAAAATTAAACCAGTTGATTAATAAATTAATACTATTAACCACCGTGCTAAACCGAAACTGGAATATCAATGTACTTACTTTTGATATGGCTATTACTATGTTGTCTGGGGTCCCTTGTGAGTGAAGGGTTACACCTGGTTACAGTGGTTTGCTGAAAGGTAAAGTGCAGCAGAGTGATATATTATTTGATTTGGACCTTACAAAAAAAAAAAAGGTGTTGGTTACAAACACTTACTCTTTTTATGAGGCTGTATAGGTTGCACCTGTGGTGTTTCAATGTGGGGTTAATAGTTTCTCTTTCCACAGTGTAGTGAACCGATACTGGAAGGCAAAGTGTGTAAAACCTCGGTATATTGTTTATATTGTACACACAAAGTATCAAGGGTATTAGCTGGGTGCACTTACTCCTTATATAAGGTTGTACAGTTTACACTTGGGATGTTCTGATGTGAGGTTTTGGTATTTGTCTTTCCACAGTGTGCTAAACTGATGCTGGTGAGTAAACAAAGTATCACCTCTCTGCAGCCATATCCTCCTTCTTCTCCTCTTGCTTCCTCAAACTCAATGTGGACAAATCTGAACTCATCATCTTTCCTCCATCCCACAAATCTTCCGTACCTGACCTATCTATCGCAATCAATGACATCATGCTTTCCCCCGTACCCGAAGTCCGCTGCCTCGGAGTAACCGTCGACTCTGCCCTGTCCTTCAAACCGCACATCCAAGCTCTTTCCACCTCCTGTCGCCTCCAGCTCAAAAATATCTCCAGAATCCGTCCTTTCCTCAACCCTCAATCTACTAAAATGCTTGTGCATGCCCTCATCATCTCCCGCCTTGACTACTGCAACATCCTTTTCTGTGGCCTCCCTGCTAACACCCTTGTCCCTCTCCAGTCCATCCTTAACTCTGCTGCCCGATTAATCTATCTCTCTCCTCGCTACTCCTCTGCTTCCCCCTCTACAAAGCTCTTCACTGGCTCCCATTCCCTCAGCGTATCCAGTTCAAATTACTAATACTGACCTACAAAGCCATCCATAACCTGTCTCCTCCATATATCTCTGAACCAATCTCCCGATATCTTCCCTCACGTAATCTCCTGTCCTCCCAAGACCTCCTTCTCTCCTCCACACTTATTCGCTCCTCATCCAATCGCCTCCAAGACTTCTCCAGAATATCCCCCATCCTCTGGAACTCTCTGCCCCAACACGTCCGACTATCAACCACAGTCGGATCGTTCAGACGGAACCTGAAAACTCATGTCTTCAGGAAAGCCTACAGCCTGCACTGACACCGCTGCCGCCTCATCACTATCGAAGCTACCGCCTCACCAACACCGGAGCTCCTGCAACCCTCAACCTACTGTCTCCTTCCCCATAATCCTGTAGAATGTAAGCCCACAAGGGCAGGGTCCTCGCCCCTCTGTATTAGTCCGTTATTGTTAGTTTGTTTACTGTAAGTGATATCTGTAACTTGTATGTAACCCCTTCTCATGTACAGCACCATGGAATCAATGGTGCTATATAAATAAATAATAATAATAATAATAATAATATGGCGACTTTATTCTGCGGGTCGGTGCGATTACAGCGATACCAGATTTATATCTTTTTTATGTGTGGCTGCTCTCCCACACTAAAAAACACTTTTTATTGCTTGCAAAAACTAGTTTTTGCAACACCATATTTTGAGAGCTATAATTTTTCCATAATTGGCCGACATAGTCATGTGAGGGATTGTTTTTTGCGGGACTAGTTGATTATTTTTTTGGTTCCATTTTCAGGCACTTGACATTTTTTGATCACTTTCTATTCCAATTTTTGAGAGGCAGAATGAACAAAAATCAGCAATTCAGGATTTCTTTTAACCCCTTTCTGACCTCGGACGGGATAGTACGTCCAAGGTCAGAAGCCCCTCTTTGATGCGGGCTCCGGCGGTGAGCCCGCATCAAAGTCGGGACATGTCAGCTGTTTTGAACAGCTGACATGTGCCCGTAATAGGCGCAGGCAGAATCGCGATCTGCCCGCACCTACTAACTAGTTAAATGCCGCTGTCAAACACAGACAGCGGCATTTAACCTGCTCTTCCGGCCGGGCGGCCGGAAATGAGCGCATCGCCAACCCCCATCACATGATCGGAGGTCGGTGATGCTTGTACATTGTAACCATAGAGGTCCTTGAGACCTCTATGCTTACTGATGCACGGTAGCTGTGAGCGCCACCCTGTGGTCGGCGCTCATAGCACACCTGAGTTTCTGCTGCATAGCAGCGAACAGCAGATCGCTGCTATGTAGCAGAGGCGATCATGCTGTGCCTGCTTCTAGCCTCCCATGGAGGCTATAGAAGCATGGCAAAAGTTAAAAAAAAGTAAAAAAAAATGTGAAAAAAAAATAAAAAATATATAAAAGTTTAAATCACCCCCCTTTCGCCCCAATCAAAATAAATCAATAAAAAACAAATCAAACCTACACATATTTGGTATCGCTGCATTCAGAATCACCCGATCTATCAATAAAAAAAGCATTAACCTGATCGCTAAATGACGTAGCGAGAAAAAAATTCGAAACGCCAGAATTACGTTTTTTTGGTAGTCGCGACATTGCATTAAAATGCAATAACGGGCGATCAAAAGAACATATCTGCACTGAAATGGTATCATTAAAAATGCCAGCTTGGCACGCAAAAAATAAGCCCTCAACCAACCCCAGCTCATGAAAAATGGAGACGCTACGTGTATCGGAAAATGGCGCAATTTTTTTTTTTTTTTTAGCAAAGTTTGGAATTTTTTTTCACCTCTTAGATAAACAAGAACCTAGTCATGTTAGGTGTCTATGAACTCGTACTGACCTGGATAATCATAATGGCAGGTCAGTTTTAGCATTTAGTGAACCTAGCAAAAAAGCCAAACAAAAAGTAAGTGTGAGATTGCACTTTTTTTTGCAATTTCACCGCACTTGGAATTTTTTTCCCGCTTTCTAGTACAGGACATGGTAAAACGAATGATGTTGTTCACAAGTACAACTCGTCCCACAAAAAATAAGCCCTCACATGGCCAAATTGACGGAAAAATAAAAAAAGTTATGGCTCTGGGAAGGAGGGGAGCGAAAAACGAACACGGAAAAACGGAAAATCCCAAGGTCATGAAGGGGTTAATGTCATCATTTATATAGTTTTTTAAAGTTTTGGCGCTTTTACACAATAAAAACTATTTTATCGAAAAAAATAATTTTTGCATCACTTTATTATTTTTCTGCTGATGGAGTTTTTCGATAACTTGTTTTTTGCGGGACAAGATTACGTTTTCAGCCGTTCCATGTATATTTATATTAGTCTTTTTGATCTCGTGTTATTCCACTTTTTGTTTGATGGTATGATGATAAAGCATTGTTTTTTACCTTGTTTTTTTTAATGGTGTTCACTAAGGCCATGTGCACACGCTCAGTATTTTTCGCGTTTTTTTCGCGTTTTTTTCGCGTTTTTTCGCTATAAAAACGTGATAAAAACGCGAAAAAAATGCGAAAAAAACGCTAACATATGCCTCCCATTATTTTCAGTGTATTCTGCATTTTTTGTGCAAATGTAGCCTTTTTTTCCGCGAAAAAATCGCATCGCGGAAAAAAAAGCAACATGTTCATTAAAATGCGGAATTGCGGGGATTCCGCACACCTAGGAGTCCATTGATCTGCTTACTTCCCGCACGGGGCTGTGCACACCATGCGGGAAGTAAGCAGATTATGTGCGGTTGGTACCCAGGGTGGAGGAGAGGAGACTCTCCTCCACGGACTGGGCACCATATAAGTGGTCAAAAAATAAGAATTAAAATAAAAAATAGTCCTATACTCACCCTCGATGTCTTCCCGCCTCTCAGCTGCATGCTGCCGCTTCGGTTCCTGTAGCTGGTGTGCGGTGAAGGGCCTGTGATGACGTCACTGTCTTGTGATTGGTCGTGAGCGGTCATGTGACCGCTCACGTGACCGCGACGTCATGGAAGGTCCTGCGCGCACACACCATCTATACGGAACGGACGCCGGTGAGGAGATCAGCTGTCTGCGGGTGAGTATAAGCATTTTTTTTATTTTTTTTATTATTTTTAAACATTCTATCTTTTACTATAGATGCTGCAAAAGCAGCATCTATAGTAAAACGTTGGTCACACTTGTCAAACAGTATGTTTGACAAGTGTGACCAACCTGTCAGTCAGTTTTCCAAGCGATGCTACAGATCGCTTGGAAAACTTTAGCATTCTGCAAGCTAATTACGCTTGCAGAATGCTAAAAAAACGCGAAAAAAACGGAAAAAAAAACGCAAAAAAAAAATGCGGATTTCTTGCAGAAAATTTCCAGTTTTCTTCAGGAAATTTCTGCAAGAAATCCGGACGTGTGCACATACCCTAAAGGTCGTTCCGGACATGGCAATACCAAATACAGCTGTGGCAAAAATTAAGAGACCACTGCAAAATGTTCAGTTTGTCTTAGTTTTCTCTTTACAGGTACGGTATATTTTTGAGTAAAACGTAAATTGTTTTTTTTATTATATAAACTTCTGACAACATGTCTGTGAATTTCCAAGCAATACATTTTGCTTTTTTTTCTGATAAAGAGAAATTATCAAAGTAAAAAAAACAGTGCTTTCTGACCTCAAATGATGCAAAGAAAACAAGTTCATAATTATTTAGAAACAACAATACTAATGTTTTAACTCAGGAAGAGTTCAGAAATCAATATTTTTGTGGAATAACCATGATTTTTAATCACAGCTTTCATGCGTCTTGGCATGCTTTCCATCAGTCCTTCACACTGCTTCTGGTGCAAAAATGTAAGCAGTTCTTCTTTGTTTGATGGCTTGTGACTATCCATCATCCTCTTGATTACATTCCAGAGGTTTTCAATGGGGTTCAGGTCTGGAGATTGGGCTGCCCATAACAGGGTTTTGATGTGGTGGTCTCTTAATTTTTCCCAGAGCTGTATGTATACAATCCTATCTGTTGTGATCCGCTTTTTGGGCTCCCCTAGTGGTGGCTGGTGGTACTGGAGACTTGTGTGTTCTTTTCTGCCTCAGCTCACCTGCTTCGATCAGTTTTGGGGAGTTCCCTATTTAGCCTTGCTCTCCAGTCACTTCCTTGCCGGTCATCATTGTAACCTGAGTCTTTCAGTTGCATGTTCCTGCTGCCAGTCTGCTGATCAGCTAAGTGGACTCTTGTCCTTTTTGTTTTGTATTTTTTGTCCAGTTTACAGTTTGTCATTTCCTGTTACTGGAAGCTCTTGTGGACTGAAATTGCCACTCCTGTGTCATGAGTTGACACAGGAGTCTTAAAGTAATTTCAGGATGGGTTTTTGAAAGGGTTTTTCAGCTGACCGTGAAGTCCTCTTTTGTATCCTTCCTCTATCTAGTAAGTGGACCTCGCTTTGCTAAATCTACCTTCATACTGTGTATGTCTTTTCCTCTGAACTCACCGTTAATATATGTGGGGGCTACTATCATCTTTGGGGAATTTCACTAGAGGTAAGCCAGGTCTGTTCCTTCCTCTTCCAGGCGTAGTTAGTTCTCCGGCTGGCGCATGGCATCTAGGCAGCCGTAGGAATGCTTCCTGGCTACTGTTAGTTGTGTGGTAGATTTAGGTCACGGTCAGCTTGAGTTTCCATCACCCGAGGGCTAGTCTGTTATTTTGTGTTTCTGATGTTCCCATGCCATTGGGGAATCATGACAGTATGACCGGCCACTGTTAAAGTAATTGGCAGAAGAAAGGAGAGTAAGTCTGTAGATTTTTTATTTTTTTTTTTTCCTCACATGTTTGCTACTTAGTTGGCTCAGTTGTATTTCTGCTCTATTTACAGCCTTGCCTTTCTCTCCTTCTAATCCTTGAATGGCTCTGATCTCTCCGGTTTAAGGATGGACTCTCAGAGTTTGGCTGCAGGTTTAAATAATCTTGCTACGAAGGTTCAGAATTTACAAGATTATGTTATACGTACTCCTATTTCTGAACCTAAGATTCCTACACCAGAGGTATTTTCCGGAGATAGATCTCAGTTTCTGAATTTCAAATGTAATTGTAAATTATTCCTTTCTCTCAGACCTCACTCCTCTGGAGATCCTGTTCAGCAGGTTAAGATTGTGATTTCTTTGCTGCGAGGTGACCCTCAAAATTGGGCATTTTCATTGACACCAGGGGATCCTGCGTTGCTCAATGTGGATGCGTTTTTTCTGGCTTTAGGGTTGCTGTATGAGGAACCTAATTTGGAGATTCAAGCTGAAAAAGCTTTAATAGCCCTGTCTCAAGGGCAAGATGAAGCTGAGATATACTGCCAAAAATTTCGTAAATGGTCTGTGCTTACTCAGTGGAATGAGTGTGCCCTAGCGGCAATTTTCAGAGAAGGCCTTTCTGATGCCGTTAAGGATGTCATGGTGGGGTTTCCTACGCCCACAGGTCTGAATGAGTCCATCACAATGGCGATTCAGGTTGATCGGCGTTTGCGGGAGCGCAAACCCGTGCACCATTTGGCGGTATCTTCTGAAGGGACGCCAGAGAAAATGCAATGTGACAGAATTCTGTCAAGAAACGAGCGGCAGAATTATAGGCGCAAAAATGGCTTGTGCTTCAACTGTGGTGATTCCGCGCATGTTATATCAGCATGCTCTAAACGTACTAGGAAGGTTGACAAGTCTGTTTCTATTGGCACTTTACAGTCTAAATTTCTTCTGTCTGTAACTCTGATTTGTTCATTATCAGTTATTACCGTGGATGCCTATGTGGACTCTGGCGCCGCTCTGAGTCTCATGGATTGGTCCTTCGCCAGGCGCTGTGGGTTTGATTTGGAGCCTCTGGAAGTTCCTATACCTCTGAAGGGTATTGATTCTACACCTCTGGCTTGTAATAGACCACAGTTCTGGACGCAAGTGACTATGCGTATGACTCCAGACCATCAGGAGATGATTCGCTTCCTCGTGTTGCATAATTTACATGATGTGTTAGTGCTTGGATTACCATGGTTGCAATCTCATAACCCAGTACTGGACTGGAAAACTATGTCTGTGTTAAGCTGGGGATGTCGGGGGGCTCATGGGGACATACCTTTGGTTTCTATCTCGTCATCTATTCCCTCTGAGGTTCCGGCATTTTTGTCGGATTTTGGGGATATTTTTGAAGAGCCTAAAATTGGTTCTCTCCCTCCCCACAGAGAGTGTGATTGCGCCATAGATCTGATTCCAGGCAGTAAATTTCCAAAGGGTCGTTTGTTTAACCTATCTGTACCTGAGCATGCTGCCATGCGAGAGTATGTTAAGGAGTCCCTGGAAAAGGGACATATTCGTCCTTCTTCATCACCTTTAGGAGCTGGGTTTTTCTTTGTCTCTAAAAAGGATGGCTCGCTGAGGCCTTGTATTGATTATCGACTCCTGAATAAAATTACTGTCAAATATCAGTATCCGTTGCCGCTGCTTACTGATTTGTTTGCTCGCATAAGGGGGGCTAAGTGGTTCTCCAAGATTGATCTCCGTGGGGCGTATAATTTGGTGCGAATTAAGCAAGGGGATGAGTGGAAAACCGCATTTAATACGCCTGAGGGCCACTTTGAGTATTTAGTAATGCCTTTCGGCCTTTCTAATGCACCTTCAGTTTTTCAGTCCTTTATGCATGATATTTTCCGTGAATATCTGGATAAATTTATGATTGTGTATTTGGACGATATTTTGATTTTTTCTGAGGACTGGGAGTCTCATGTTCAGCAGGTCAGGAGGGTTTTTCAGGTCTTGCGGGAGAATTCTCTGTGTGTAAAGGGTTCTAAGTGTGTTTTTGGGGTTCAAAAGATTTCCTTTTTGGGGTACATTTTTTCCCCTTCTTCTGTTGAGATGGACCCTGTCAAGGTTCGGGCTATTTGTGACTGGACGCAGCCTACTTCTCTAAAGGGTCTTCAGAAGTTCTTGGGCTTTGCTAATTTTTATCGTCGATTTATAACTGGTTTTTCTGGTGTTGCTAAGCCTCTTACGGATTTGACTAAGAAGGATGCTGATGTTGCCAATTGGTCCTCTGCCGCTGTGGAGGCCTTTCGGGAACTTAAGCGCCGCTTTTCGTCTGCCCCTGTGTTGCGCCAGCCTGATGTCTCTCTCCCCTTTCAGGTTGAGGTCGATGCTTCCGAGATCGGAGCGGGGGCGGTTTTGTCGCAGAAAAGTTCCGATTGCTCAGTGATGAGACCTTGTGCGTTCTTTTCTCGAAAATTTTCTGCCGCCGAAAGAAATTATGATGTCGGTAATCGGGAGCTTTTGGCCATGAAGTGGGCATTTGAGGAGTGGCGTCATTGGCTTGAGGGTGCTAGACATCAGGTGGTGGTTTTGACTGATCACAAGAATCTGATTTATCTTGAGTCTACCAGGCGCCTGAATCCTAGACAGGCGCGCTGGTCGTTGTTTTTCTCTCGGTTTAATTTTGTGGTCTCATATCTACCAGGTTCTAAGAATGTGAAGGCAGATGCCCTTTCTAGGAGTTTTGAGCCTGATTCCCCTGGTGATTCGGAACCTACAGGTATCCTTAAGGATGGGGTGATATTATCCGCTATTTCCCCAGATCTGCGACGTGCTTTGCAAGAGTTTCAGGCGGATAGATCTGATCGCTGTCCACCTGGTAGACTGTTTGTTCCTGATGATTTGACCAGTAGAGTCATCTCGGAGGTTCATTCTTCTACGCTGGCGGGTCATCCTGGAATTTTTGGTACCAGGGATTTGGTGGCTAGATCCTTCTGGTGGCCATCTCTGTCTCGAGATGTGCGTGTTTTTGTGCAGTCTTGTGATGTGTGTGCTCGGGCCAAGCCTTGTTGTTCTAGGGCTAGCGGGTTGTTGTTGCCCTTGCCTATTCCGAAGAGGCCTTGGACGCACATCTCGATGGACTTTATTTCTGATCTTCCTGTCTCTCAGAGGATGTCTGTTATCTGGGTGGTGTGTGACCGTTTTTCTAAGATGGTTCATTTGGTGCCATTGCCGAAGTTGCCTTCCTCGTCTGAGTTGGTTCCTTTGTTTTTTCAAAATGTGGTTCGCTTGCATGGTATTCCTGAAAATATCGTTTCTGATAGGGGTACCCAGTTCGTTTCTAGATTTTGGCGGGCATTCTGTGCCAGGTTGGGCATTGATTTGTCTTTTTCGTCTGCCTTCCATCCTCAGACTAATGGCCAGACGGAGCGAACTAATCAGACTTTGGAGACGTATTTGAGGTGTTTTGTGTCTGCGGATCAGGATGATTGGGTTGCCTTTTTGCCGTTGGCGGAGTTTGCTCTTAATAATCGGGCTAGTTCGGCCACTTTGGTTTCCCCTTTCTTTTGCAATTCGGGGTTTCATCCCCGTTTTACTTCTGGTCAGGCGGAGTCTTCGGATTGTCCTGGAGTAGATGCTGTGGTGGATCGGTTGTATCGGATTTGGGAACAAGTGGTGGACAATTTGAATTTGTCCCAGGAGAGGACCCAGCGGTTTGCTAACCGCCAGCGTCGGGTTGGTCCTCGCCTTCGTGTTGGGGACTTGGTGTGGTTGTCTTCCCGTTTTGTCCCAATGAGGGTTTCTTCTCCTAAATTTAAGCATCGGTTCATCGGTCCCTATAGGATTTTGGAGATTATTAACCCTGTTTCCTTTCGTTTGGACCTCCCGGCATCTTTCGCTATCCATAATGTGTTCCATCGGTCGTTGTTGCGGAGATACGAGGTGCCGGTGGTTCCTTCTGCTGAGCCTCCTGCTCCTGTGCTGGTTGAGGGTGAATTGGAGTACGTTATAGAGAAGATCTTGGACTCCCGTATTTCCAGGCGGAGACTCCAGTATCTGGTTAAATGGAAGGGCTATGGTCAGGAAGATAATTCTTGGGTAACTGCCTCTGATGTTCATGCCTCGGATTTGGTTCGTGCCTTTCATAGGGCTCATCCAGGTCACCCTGGCGGTTCTTGTGAGGGTTCGGTGCCCCCTCCTTAAGGGGGGGTACTGTTGTGATCCGCTTTTTGGGCTCCCCTAGTGGTGGCTGGTGGTACTGGAGACTTGTGTGTTCTTTTCTGCCTCAGCTCACCTGCTTCCATCAGTTTTGGGGAGTTCCCTATTTAGCCTTGCTCTCCAGTCACTTCCTTGCCGGTCATCATTGTAACCTGAGTCTTTCAGTTGCATGTTCCTGCTGCCAGTCTGCTGATCAGCTAAGTGGACTCTTGTCCTTTTTGTTTTGTATTTTTTGTCCAGTTTACAGTTTGTCATTTCCTGTTACTGGAAGCTCTTGTGGACTGAAATTGCCACTCCTGTGTCATGAGTTGACACAGGAGTCTTAAAGTAATTTCAGGATGGGTTTTTGAAAGGGTTTTTCAGCTGACCGAGAAGTCCTCTTTTGTATCCTTCCTCTATCTAGTAAGTGGACCTCGCTTTGCTAAATCTACCTTCATACTGTGTATGTCTTTTCCTCTGAACTCACCGTTAATATATGTGGGGGCTACTATCATCTTTGGGGAATTTCACTAGAGGTAAGCCAGGTCTGTTCCTTCCTCTTCCAGGCGTAGTTAGTTCTCCGGCTGGCGCATGGCATCTAGGCAGCCGTAGGAATGCTTCCTGGCTACTGTTAGTTGTGTGGTAGATTTAGGTCATGGTCAGCTTGAGTTTCCATCACCCGAGGGCTAGTCTGTTATTTTGTGTTTCTGATGTTCCCATGCCATTGGGGAATCATGACACCTATCTATATATATAATTGTCTAAGGGGTACTTCCGTCTTTCTGTCTGCAACTTCCGTCACGGAAATCCTGAGTCGCTGATTGGTCTCGCCAGCTGCCTGTCATGGCTGCCGCGACCAATCAGCGATGGGCACAGTCCGATTAGTCCCTCCCTACTCCCCTGCAGTCAGTGCCCAGTGCCCGCATACTCCCCTCCAGTCACCGCAAACACGGGGTTAATACCAGCAGTAATAGACCGCGTTATGGCATGGGTAATGCACTCCGTTACCGCTGCTATTAACCCTGTGTGTCCCCAACTTTTTTACTATTGATGTTCCCTATGCGGCATCAATAGTAAAAAGATGTAATGTTAAAAATAATAAAAAAACAAAAACCCGGCTATTCTCACCTTCCGTCGTCGGACGATGCGCTCGCGCCTGCCGCCATCTTCCATTCCCAGAGATGCATTGCGAAATTACCCAGAAGACTTAGCGGTCTCGCGAGACTGCTAAGTCTTCTAGGTAATTTCGCAATGTATCCTGGAAACGGAAGATGGCGGCAGCCGCGCACGTATCGCCAGGACTTCGCTGGATCCCTGCAGGTGAGTATATCACTATTTTTTATTTTAATTATTTTTTTTAACAGGGATATGGTGCCCACACTGCTAAATACTATGAGGGCTGTGTTATATACTACATGGCTGCTAGATACTGTGTGGGCTGTACTATATACTATGAGGGCAATGTTAGATACTACATGGCTGCTGTATACTGCGTGGGCTGCTATATACTGCTTTGGCTGTGTTATACTGCGTGGGCTACTATATACTGCGTGGGCTGCGTTATACTGCGTGGGCTGTGCTACATACTATGTGGGCAATGTTATATACTGCGTGGGCTGTGTTATATACTGTTTGGGCTGTGTTATATACTGCGTGGGCTGTACTATATACTACATGCCCTGTGTTATATACTACGTCGCCTGTGTTATATACTGTGTGGCTGCTATATACTGTTTGGGCTTTATTAACACTTTGGGTATTCTACAATATGTATGTACTGTATGTATGTATATAGCAGCCACATAGTATATAGCACAGGCCACGTAGTATTTGTCTGCTATATACTACATGGCTCCTATATACTACGTGGCCTGTGTTATATACTGTGTGGCTGCTATATACATACATACATACATATTCTAGAATACCCGATGCGTTAGAATCGGGCCACCATCTAGTTATTAAATAACAGCAAAATTAATTAAGAAGAAAAAATAAAGAAAAGATTTCTGTCACTAACAATTTTGCACTAAAAAACAACTTGAAAATTGTAGAATTAGGTGCACTGATGTTCTTGTGGAACCATATATCTAAGCCATAGGCACTCCATATGCCACCATAGTATATCTCTGTACAGCATGATGTAATAGAGACATTTTCTCTTAAAGGCAATGCTTATATTATGAAAACCTTTATGAAGTGCTACCAATTTAGACATTCCAAGATTTTGTATGTCTCTGTAGAACTCTTTAAAATTTTATAGGCCCTGTACTGCAACCTAAAAATTTATGTTTTCTCACTGAACTGGAAGTAATGCAACTAATACTTCTCCGACGATATGTATAGATTGGTATACATAGACAGAAGATGATAATTTTATGTGGCCCACTGTGATAATTCTTGAGTGAATAATAGGTAATAACAGGGATTTCTTTGACTCATTGACAAGCTGCGTAATTGCATTATACCCTGTCTTTAAAAGCGAGGGTCATCACTTAATGTTTGCTTTTTAGCCAATTATTTGTGTCTATTTATCGTGACAAAGTGACAGAATGAATCCGGTGTGAGTTGTCATTATTCTCCAGAAATAGTTAACTACAGTGAAACATTTGGCAGGCATGCAGCTCAGCCCTGCAATTATCTCCAGAGAATCCTCCCACAAACAAGAGGCAACATGCTGACATGTAAAGGGAACAGTCATTGTGTCATATAAAGGTCATCATGAGCACAGTGTTGAAAACTAATAATGACCTTTACATTGCTCTAAATTGGTGCATACCATTTCTAATGTGCAAATATTAAATGATCTGTTATAAAGAGAGGCTTGCCTCTTGGTCCAGCTGGATGGGGGGAGTAGACATGACAGGGTTTGCAGTGTGTGGAATAGCCTTTTGTAATATGTAAGAGTGTGGTATTAGGCCACAGGAAAGGGAGGGCTGAGGCCAGGATAAAAGTTTTACTGCAGGGTGTGGTCCTTAGATATCCCATTCTGAAGACCAAGGAAAAAAGGAACCTTGCCCTCTAGTTTATGTTATTTTAAGGTATGTGCACACATTAACCCCTTGACCCCCAAGGGTGGTTTGCACGTTAATGACCGGGCCAATTTTTACAATTCTGACCACTGTCCCTTTATGAGGTTATAACTCTGGAACGCTTCAACGGATCCTGGTGATTCTGACACTGTTTTCTCGTGACATATTGTACTTCATGTTAGTGGTAAAATGTCTTTGATATTACCTGCATTTATTTGTGGAAAAAAATAGGCCCTGATGTGCCTAGATATTGAAACCCCCACAAGTGACACCATTTTGGAAATCAGACCCCCTAAGGAACTTATCTAGATGTGTTGTGAGAACTGTGAATCCCCAAGTGTTTCACTACAGTTTATAACGTAGAGCAGTGAAAATAAAAAATCTTTTTTTTCCACAAAAATTATTTTTTAGCCCCAAGTTTTGTATTTTCCCAAGGGTAACAGGAGAGATTGGACCCCACAAGTTGTTGTCCAATTTGTCCTGAGTACGCTGATACCCCATATGTGGGGGGACCACCATTTGAGCGCATGGCAGATCTCGGAAGGGAAGGAGCACTGTTTTACTTTTTCAATGCAGAATTGGCTGGAATTGAGATCGGACGCCATGTCGCGTTTGAAGAGCCCCTGATGTGCCTAAACAGTGGAAACCCCAGAATTCTAACTGAAACCCTAATCCAAACACACCCCTAACCCTAATCCCAACCCTAACCACACCCCTAACGCGAACATGCCTCTAGCCCTAATCCCAACCACACCACTAACCCCAACACACCCCTAACCCCAACACACCCCTAACCCTAACCACACCCCTAACCCTAATCCCAACCCTAATTCCAACCGTAAATGTAATCCAAACCCTAATGTCACGGCGCCGCTCAACGCCGCCGCTCCTGCCTCCCGGCCTGCCACACCGCCCTCCGCTCGCTGACATACTTACCCTCTCCTGCGCGCTCCTCCTGCAGGCGTGCGTTCTTTCTTCTTCTCCTCCTGATTTACCGCAGCTTCCTGGTGTCAGTCGGGTGTTCGTGCGCACTCCATCTCCCTTAACGCACGCGCACTTCCTCTATTTTATACTGGCCTGCCGTTTCTCCTCTCTTTGACCCTGGGAGACCCTGACCCGGAAGTCCTTCAGCGTCTCTTCTATTTAAGGTAACTCTTCCTCTGCCTCCTTGCCTGATTGTCATTTGTCCTCATTTGACCCAATTCCCTTCAAACCTTGCTCTGTCCTGTGCAACCGTCATACCCTGCCTACCCTGTGTTTCCGCCATACCTTGCTCTGTCCTATGTGTCTGTCACTGTTATGATCCTAATGGCAGAGGATCTCAGGAGTACCAGCTAAGTCTGCAAACACAAAAAACCAGCTCATAGGGAAGTGGTAACTAGGCTGACCGTATACCTGATCCTAACACAAACAACTAGCAGCAGCCGGGGAACGTACCTACGTTGGTTCTAGACGTCTCGTGCCAGCCGGAGAACTAACTAACCCTTTCAGAGAAAATAAGACCTCTCTTGCCTCAAGAGGAAAGACCCCAAAGTTAATACAAGCCCCCCACAAATAATAACGGTGAGGTAAGAAGAAATGACAAACGTAAGAATGAACTAGATTTAGCAAAGAGAGGCCCACTGACTAATAGCAGAAAATAGAAAGATGACTTATACGGTCAGCAAAAAACCCTACAAAATATCCACGCTGAATATCCAAGAACCCCCGCACCGTCTAACGTTGTGGGGGGAGAATAACAGCCCCCCTTGAGCTTCCAGCAAAATCAGGAATCACATTTTAAACAAAGCTGGAACAAAATAAGGAAAATTCAAATGCACAAAAATAAGAAAGCAGGACTTAGCTTATCTTGCAAAATCAGGAGACCAGGAGACAGGAGAAAACAGACATGGTCTGATAACAACGAATCCAGGCACAATACAGAGTATCCAGGAAGTTTATATAGGCACACCCAAGGCCAAACGAACCAGGTGGGTGCCAACCTGGGGAAAGACACTCCAAGTGCCATACCGCTAATGACCACAAGAGGGAGCAAAGAAATATAGTTCACAACATGTCACACCCTGCCTGACCTGTGTTTCCGCCATACCCTGCCTGACCTGTGTTTCCGCCATATCCTGTACGTCTTGGGCGTCCACCATATCCAGTCTGTCCGTGGCGTCCGCCATATCCTGCCTATCCTTAGTCTCAGTCATTGTCAGTCTGTCCTGTGTATCCGTCATAGCCAGATCAGCGTATTTTGCGCTCCTACTTCCTGTCCCCGGGTGTCAGCTTCTGCGGCAATAGTCTCCCTCAGGCCTGACCCTAATACTCCCTGTATAGGGGGTGGTCCACCAGGCCAGCTCACCCTTGGGAGGTTCGTTTTCGTGGTTCTGCGGGCTCACTTTAGGAGTTCAGAAAGATCTGACACCTAACTTTAGCCTCAACCCTAACCCTAACTCTAGCCCCACCCTAACCCTAACTTTAGCCCAACCCTTACCCTAATTTTAGCCCCAACCCTAACTGTAGCCCCAACCCTAACCCTAACTTTAGCCCCAACCCTAACCCTAACTTTAGCCCCAACCCTAACTTTAGCCCCAACCCTAACCTAAACTTTAGCCCCAACCCTAACCCTAACTTTAGCCCCAACCCTAACTTTAGCCCCAACCCTAACCCAAGCTTTAGCCCCAACCCTAACCCTAAATTTAGCCCCAACCCTAACCCAAACTTTAGCCTCAACACTAACCCTAACTTTAGCCGCAACCCTAACCACAATCCTAACCCTAATGGGAAAATGGAAATAAATACATTTTTTAAAATTTGATTATTTTTCCCTAACTAAGGGGGTGATGAAGGGGGGTTTGATTTACTTTTATAGTGGTTTTCTTAGCGGATTTTTATGATTGGCAGCTGTCACACACTAAAAGACGCTTTTTATTGCAAAAAATAGTTTTGTGTCTCCACATTTTGAGAGCTATAATTTTTCTATATTTTGGTCCACAGAGTCATGTGAGATCTTGTTTTTTGCGGGACAAGTTGACATTTTTAATGGTACCATTTTCGGGCATGTGACATTTTTTGATTGCTTTTTTAATTCCAACTTTTGTGAGGCAAAATGACCAAAAACCAGATATTCATGAATTTCTTTTTTTTTTTTGGGGGGGGGCGTTTATACCGTTCCACGTTTGGTAAAATTGATAAAGCAGTTTTATTCTTCTGGTCAGTACGATTACAGTGATACCTCATTTATATAATTTTTTATGTTTTGGCGCTTTTATACGATAAAAACTATTTTATATAAAAAATGATTATTTTTGCATCGCTTTATTCTGATGACTATAACTTTTTTATTTTTTTGCTGATGATGCTGTATGGCGGCTCATTTTTTTGGGAAAAAAGATGACGTTTTCAGCGGTACCATGGTTATTTACAGTATATACTCGAGTATAAGCCGAGATTTTCAGCCCACTTTTTTGGGCTGAAAGTAACCCTCTCGGCTGATACTCGAGTCATACCTAGGGGTCGGCAGGGGAGGGGGAACTGAGCTATATAATAATACTCACCTGCTCCTGGCGCAGTCCCTGCATGTATTTTCTACGGCGCTGGCAGCTTCTTCCTGTAGTGAGCGGTCACGTGGTACCGCTCATTACAGTAATGGATATGGACCCCACTCCCTTAGCGGTGGAGCCGCATATTCATTACTGTAATGAGTGGTACCATGTGATCGCTCACTAGAGGAAGAAGCTGCCGGTGCTGGGGAACAGACTTGCAGGGACTGCGCCAGGAGCAGGTGAGTATAACTCAGTGCGCGATATTCACCTGCTCTCCATTCCACCGTCGGCACCGCTGCATCTTCCGCGTCCTCTGTAGTGACACTCAGGTCAGAGGGTGTGATGACGCGATTAGTGTGTGCCGCCCTCAGTGCAGAGGACAGGGAAGACACAGCGGTGCCGATGGTGGAACAGGGAGCAGGTGAATATAGCAAGTGCCGGGGGCCTGAGAGGTGAGTATGATTTTTTTACTTTTTTAATCGCAGCAACAGCATATGGAGAAAATATCTATATGGAGCATCTTATGGGGACATGGGCAGCATTATATGGGGCAACTATCTGTATGGAGCATCTTATGGGGCCATGTGCAGCATTATATGGGGCAAATATCTGTATGGAGCATCTTATGGGGCTATGTGCAGCATTATATGGGGCATATATCTGTATGGGGCCATGTGCAGCATTATATGGGACAAATATCTGTATGGAGCATCTTATGGGGCCATGTGCAGCATTATATGGGGCAAATATCTCTGGAGCATCTTATGGGGCCATAATCCACATTTGTGGAGCATTATATGGGGCAAATGTGTCTATGGAGCATCTTATTGGGTCATAATCAACATTTGTGCAGCATTATATGGGGCATATTTTAATATGGAGCATCTTATGGAGCCCATCATAAACTGTATAGAGCATTATATGGGGCGTATTTTGTATGGAGCATCTTATGAGGCCATCATGAACTGTATGGAGCATTATATGGGGCTCCTGATTCAATATGGGTATTCAAAAACACTTAAACTACTGATGTCTCAATTAATTTTACTTTTATTGGTATCTATTTTTATTTTTGAAATTTACCAGTAGCTGCTGCATTTTCCACCCTAGGCTTATACTCGAGTCATTAAGTTTTCCCAGTTTTTTGTGGCAAAATTGGGGGGGCGGCTTATACTCGGGTCGGCTTATACTCGAGTATATCCATCTTTTTGATCGCGTGTTATTCGACTTTTTGTTCGGCGGTATGATAATAAAGCGTTGTTTTTTGCCTCGTTTTTTTTTACGTGTTCACTGAAGGGGTTAACTAGTGGGACAGTTTTATAGGTCAGGTTGTTAGGATGGGGCGATAATAAATATTTATTGTTTGTTTTTTATTTAGATAAAGAAATGTATTTTTTTTTTTTACACATGTAAATATTTTTATTTTTACTTTTTTACATTGCCCCAGGTGGGACATCATACTATAGTTTCAGATCGCTGATCTGACACTTTGCAAAGCTCTGAGCAGGCACTTGAAAGCCACCTCCCTGCATTACTCGGAAGGCCCCCCGCAGTCATTTTGGATCCAGGGCCTGGAGGGAGGAGGAGTAGGAGACCCTTGGAGCAACGCGATCACATCGCGTTGCTCTGAGGGTCTCAGGGAAGCACCCTATGCCGCCGGAACGCTGCGATCATGTTTGATCGCAGTGTTCCAGGGGTTAATGTGCCGAGAGCGGGAGAAAGAGAGAGGGAGTCCATATGCTTGTATAAAGAAGGGAAGGGAAAAAACCTGAAAATGGAAAAAAAATTTAATAAAAAGCAAAATAAAAATGAAAAGACTAATAAAATAAAATAAAAATAAAAAATAAAAATGAAAAAAAATTGATGAAAAAAAAATAAAATAAAATCTATATAAAATAAAAATTGAAGAATAATAAAAATAAATAATAAAAAATAAAAATAAAAATTTAAAAATGTAAAATAAAATAAAAACCAAAAAAGATGATAATAAAAAGAAAAATGAAAGGAAGTGTGAATGATGAAAAAAATTGAAAAAAAAACAATGCGAAAAAAATATATTTTCTTCAAAAGAAACATGACTATAGATCTTACCGCCAGGAAGGGTATGGATAAAGAGATTGATTCCAGATCAACGTTCAGTGAGTCTAGGGAGATAAAGAATATATCATATTAGCCAATCTATTTCGTGGTTGAGGCCCCTGGGATAAAGGGTATCAAGGGTGTATATCCAGTAGGTTTCACGTTGCTTAAGTAAGCGGATGTGGTTGCCACCCCTTTCAGGTCTGGGCACTTTCCCTATTATTTGGAATCTGAGTTGGGACACATTATGCTTGGCCTCTTTGAAATGCGCAGGTAAGGGGAGCCATATTTTCTCATATCTGATGGTTGACTTGTGGCTGGAAATACGATCCCTGATGGCTTGAGTGGTTTCTCCCTCGTATAATAACCCACCAGGACATTTGATGACATACGCCACGAAGTTAGTTTCACAAGTGAAGTAATCCTTGGTTGGGTATGATTTGCCTGTGCGAGGGTGGGTGACCTCATTACCCTTGATGATGTTGGAACAACTCATACAGTTAAGACACGGGAATGTGCCTGTCCTCCTATGTTCCGTTAAGGTGCGTGTGGATGTGTGGTTGGAATGACACATATCGGGTCTGACTAATTTGTCATTTATGTTCTGGGGCCTCCTAAGACACATTAATGGTGGATTTTTGAATGTGGCGATGTTGGGGTAAGCTTTGGTTAGCAGAGGCCAGTGTTTGTGAATGAGGTTGTGAATCCTTTGCATGAGTGGATGGTGACCATGGACGAATGGAAGTCTAGGTGGCTTTGGTGAAATGGTAGTATTCAAGTCAGAGTCTGGCAAAGCTTTAGTCATTTCGGTGGTCAAAAGTGCCTGTGGGTAACTATTAGATTCAAATTTGTTGGACATTTCTTGTAGTCTAGATGTTCTTATTGTGGGGTCTGACACGATCCTGGTCACTCTCTTGAATTGTGATCAAGGGAGACTGTTCCTAGTAGATTTTGGGTAACAGCTGTCATAACGGAGGAGGTTGTTCTAATCAGTAGGCTTGGTGTAAATGTCGGTGGTGAGTATGCCTTGCAAGTTTTTTTGGACCTTTGTGTCAAGAAAAGTTATTTCATTCACATTGTGGGAGAGGGTGAACTTAAGTTCGTGTCTGACACTGTTGAGCGCATTGAAGAATGTGGAAAGGCTACCATAGTCTCCAAGCCAGATGCAAAAGATATCATCTATGTAATGATACCAAGTTACAGCATGTTGTTGGAATAGTGGGTTGGGGTAGATGGAGTCCCTTTCAATTCTGTACATATATAGGTTTGCGCATGCAGGGGCTACGTTTGAGCCCATCGCGGTCCCACAAGTCTGGACAAAAAAGTCATATTCGAATTGAAAAAAGTTTTCCCTTAAGACCAAGTTTAAAAGATCAAGACATGATTCCTGTGAACCAGCATCAACCTTGGCTTCACTCAAAGTGAGTGAGACTGCTTGTATGCCTTTGTCATGTGCAATCGATGTGTATAGGCTGTTCACGTCAAGTGTGCAAAGGATACTGGTGGGTGGAATAGAGTTGAGAGCTTTAATTTTGTTCAAAAATTCCCGTGTCTAAAATGAAAGATTTAGTATTGTGGGTGTAAGGTGCCAATATTTCCCCCCCCCCCTTTTTTAATGCACATTAGGGCACTGCTATCCTTGTAAGTAGCCCATACATGCCCTGTTACATTTTTCTATATGTCTATTCAGCTTGGGCATAACACCAGGACAAGAATTTCCTGGGAAATCTGTGCATACACTGAACAAAGCCAGCTGAACTGGTATTTAATTAGCTGACACAGCATCAGCAATTTTGGGTTTGCTTTATTTACACGTGGTGCATTCTCCCTCCCCCCCCCCCCTTTTCTGTACAGTTCTTAGTGCTCTACAGTACTAAGTGCTCCAACTTAACTATGCCTTTTGTTACTCTCTTAGGACATTACGCTATCTATTTGTTTGCATTAGCAGTGACATTACCCACTCGGTGTTCCCCATTGAAACAAAAGAAAAAGGGTGCTTGACCATTCCTTTTTTCCATATACACAGTTTTTCTCATGACTACCGCCGACAATCTGTTCTCTTGTCGTGAACGCCTCTAGACATTCACTGGATTCTTTTGTATTAAAGCATACTGTTGAGTACATTACTAATGAATCCTCGGATATGCTTTTGTGTAAATTTTTGTATTATGTTTTGTATATATTTGGCCCTTACTGTATATTCTTTTATTTGTTTTTCAGCGACTATGTGATAAAGGCCATGTTTTGGCCGAAACGTCAGCTGACGCTTTACACGTTACTGTTTCATTAATAAATATTCACCTACAGCAAAACCTTTCCAGACTATGCCTGCAGTGACTATATAATTGAATTTGTATTTATGGCAGGGCCGTATTTGCCACTAGGCACTTAAGGGCATGTGCCTAGGGTGGGACAATGCAGGGGGCGGCACCTGAGCAAGGTTTTTTTTTTATAAGTCCTGGGTCACCTCCTGACCGACCGCCCCCCCCCCCACCCTTCCTGGCACCTACCCTTTTTGAAGACGATACACACCCTGCTCCAGCGATGCCTGATCTCGGCATCTGCAGCTCATCCTGAATGAGCGGTCACATGGTACCGCTCATTAAGGTCATGAATATGTGCATATTCTTGACCTTAATGAGCGGTATCACATGACCGCTCACGCAGGAAGAAGGTGCTGCGCCGGGAGTTGGGACAAAGCCAGAGGGATGTCGGCGTGGCCGCGTGGTGTGGGACAGGTGAGTATGAGGGACGGGGGGACAGGGGATGGGGGGATGAAGGAGGACGGTAAGCCGCGCCATGCAAGATGGGAGCGGGGGGGTGGAGAGATGAGCCATGCATACAGGGGGGGAATATGAGCCATGCATAAGGGGGGGAATATGAGCCATGCATACAGGAGGGGGGATGTAATATGAGCCATGCACACGGGGGGGAATATGAGCCATGCATACAGGGGGGGAAATGAGCCATGCATACAGGGGGGAAATGAGCCATGCATACAGGGGGGGAATATGAGCCATGCATACAGGGGGTAATATGATCCATGCATACTTTTAAACTACTCTATCATCGTCCCTCGGCTATAGATGAACTGCCCATGGCCGACAGACTTGTCTTGAGGGATCTTCTTGACCTTCTAGATGAGGGTGAAGGGTGCCAGCCCAGAAGAAAGTTCACCGGTAGGCTTCCCTCACAAGCGACTCCCCCGTTTACCCTGTTCCCGGCGGTACAGAGTTTCTTTAATGCAGTGTGCAGTGAGGTACATGACCTTAAGTTGGATCCAAGTAGGGGGAGAAACATTAGTCAATGTGACCAGGCTATCCTCAATAAACTGGGCTCCAATAGGGACTTTGTCATCCGCGAAGCGGATAAAGGAGGCAACTTGGTGATTTGGCCGGTTGACCTTTATACACGTGAAGCCATGCGACAATTGGGGAACACAGAGTGTTATCAAGTGTTGCCCTCAGATCCCACTTGTGTTTTTCAGGGCAAACTGAATCGATTGTTGGAGGCTGCATACACACGCAATATTATCAACAAACGTGAACGAGAATTTCTAACCAACCACCATCCCAGGACTCCTACCTTCTATATGCTCCCTAAGGTGCACAAGTCCTTACAGGTTCCACCGGGTAGGCCCATAGTCTCTGGGATTGGTGGGTTATTGGAAAGGCCGTGTGTTTATATTGATTTTTTTCTTCAGCCTTTAGTTGTGTCTCTCAAGTCTTATGTGAAGGACTCCACATTCCTTATTCAACAATTACAGGATCTGGAAATTCCATCAGGGGCATGGCTGGTTACTCTGGATGTGGAGTCGCTTTACACTAGCATTGGACATGAATGGGGCATACATGCTGTCTCGTATTTTCTGGACTTGAACACCACAGGTGATAGAGGACATGATTCGTTCATCCTGGATCTACTGCATTTTGTCTTGGATCAGAACTATTTTATTTTTGATCGCGTCTACTACAGGCAAGTAAGGGGCACTGCTATGGGGGCACGCTGTGCCCCGTCATACGCCAACCTCTTTTTGGGTTGGTGGGAGGCTACAAGGGTGTTCTGTTCTAATTATTTTTCTGAGAATGTCATTAGGTATTTTCGCTATATTGACGATATTGTGTTTATCTGGACAGGCACCCTGGAACTGTGTAAAGAATTTGTGAGCACACTCAATGACAACCCATTCAATATTCATCTTACATCACAATATTCTCAGACTGCAATCGAGTTTTTGGATTTAACATTGCAGGTGAAGGAACAAAGAATCCTGACTACTCTATATCGAAAGCCTACGGCTACCAACAGTTTCCTTCATTTTGACAGTTTTCACCCTTTGCATCTCAAAAAAGGTATTCCAAAGGGTCAGTTTTATAGAGTCAGGAGGAACTGTAGTGAACATAGGGATTTCACCATGCATTCTCGTGAGCTCACTGCACGGTTTCGGGAGAGGGGTTACCCCAGGCGGGTTATTTCCCGGGCGTTCTCGGCAGCTAATAACAGCAGCAGAGAAGAACTTTTACAGGGCACTCCCAGGATTACCGAGAAACCTTTGGGAATAATTACAGTCTTTAACAATCAGTGGCAGGACTTACGGGGGATCCTATCCAAATACTGGGGCATTCTACAGAGTGAACCGAAACTTCTCCCCCATATTGCCTCCCAACCAAATTTGGTGGCTAGGAGGGCTAGGAGTTTTAGGGACCGTCTGAGCCACAGTCATTTCCAGCGACCGGTCACGAGACTCAATAGAGGGGTGAGATTGATGGGCACTTTCCCCTGTGGAAATTGCAATATTTGTCCATTTACCAGTGGTGATGCAAAAATTATGGTGCCTTCTTTATTTTCACAGACTCCCATCAGGACTTACTTTAATTGTAGATCCCGGAACCTGATCTATGCGTTGGTATGCCCATGTCCCAAAGTGTATGTGGGTCAAACCACACAGGAGCTCAGGAGACGTATACAGCAACATTTCTCCAATATTACCACGGCAAAAAAGGACAAGGAAAAAGGGAAAACCCTGACTTCTGTGGCTGCGCACTATTTGGTTGAACACAATTCACAATGGGCTGGCACGAAGATTCTGGGACTTGAAGCAGTACAGATGAACATGAGGGGTGGTAATGTCACTCTTGAGCTCCTAAAGCGGGAGTCCAAGTGGATCTTCGATCTGAACTGTGTAATTCCCACTGGAATCAATGAGGACTTGTTGTTCACGGGCTTCTATAAACAATAAACTATACAACTGGGACTTCTGGACATATTTACCAGTGAATGGCTTCTCGTGTTCATCCCTAATCGCTTGAACATTGTTTGAGTGTATTTTTTTGCATGATTGGCACTTTGTATTTTTTTGTGCAGTCTGTGTTATTGCTCTGTACTCAAGAACTGACTGGTTTCTTGCACATTATTTGTGCTTCCCATACTTTGTCATACTGCCTTGGATCCGGTATATTGGTTTTCTTTTATTTATTTGTATTTATTTATTTATACTTACTCATGTTTATTATTACCAAAATAGTTACATACCTGTATACCTTAATCGGTGAATGTATTTAACCCTTCTTGCCTGCTCCTTATGGTTTCTAGGTATTTGTATATAACATGCCATTCTTTTATAGGTCAGCTCTAGGTGCTTTAGGGTTCACCACAAACTCGCTTCTGTAGCTGTGCTGCTAACATTTTCTTCCCTGTTGCCCATTTTTGCCAGATTCCATTCATACTACATTTTTTACTATGTATACTACTCTATGCTACAGCCGTTACTTTCTTTCTCTTATAATCTCTTGTGCGCACACTCAAATACGTCTAATGCACCTGTTGCCAGGACGACCATGAGCGGAGCTCACACTTCCGCTCTTGGACGCCGGCGCATGCGCATTGTATACACGCCGGGCCCGGCATGTGTGATCGCCATTACACCCACTCCATGCGGCGCGCTCGGCCGCTTCACAGCTGCACATGGTATGTTATTTATCATTTATTTCTTATATAAGCTGGGGGCAGGATTCACAGGCACTACCCCTGATGAAGCCACCTTAGTGTGGCGACACGCGTCGGGTGTCCACTGCCCGCATTTTTCCCGCAGGGTACACATGCCCTTCTGGGCCAGTCTTATTTTGGGGCCCATTGGCTACTCACATCTTTGAGGTCCGCTGTTGTATATCTTTGGCTACAGATGTATTATGTGGTGGGTATAGCACTTTTTCTGTGTTACAGTATTTGCATCTTTGATCTCATGTTTATGCCTGTGTTGCTTATATTTTTTGCATTTACAGGTATTATGGTGCACCACCACATTATTATTATTACAGCTGGATAGTCAGGACATTGTTTGGCCTATTATATGCCTGTGTATTTTAGCCAGTTCTTGGGACCATCAGGGCTGGTCAACAGTAGCCACCTCATTGTGGTTTAAGCTATTGTGCACACATGGGCATGTGTATTTAACCCTGTTTGGGTCTGTGCGGGTTTTTTGCCTTATTCAGGGCTCTTGTTATTGTGGGAGTTTTGTTATCTCCTTGTTTTAATGTTTTTAAGAGTGTTTTCCCCTTTTGCTTACATGTATTAAATAAAGCTGTGATTTTGCATTTATATGGTGGTGACTCCCATTTTGTTAGGCCTACTTTTTTCTTTTGTTTTTGTCTATGATCCATGCATACAGGGGGGAAAATGAGCCATGCATACAGGGGGGAATATGAGCCATGCATACAGGAGGGGGAATATGAGCCAGCATACAGGCGGGGGAATATGAGCCATGCATACAGGAGGGTGGATATAAGCCATGCATATGGGATGGGAGGGAGATGAGCCATGCATACAGGAGGAGGGTCATTATACAGTATTGAGCATCATGTGGGATCATTATACAGTACTAGATGATGGCCCGATTCTAACGCATCGGGTATTCTAGAATATGTATGTAGTTTATTTATGAAGATTTAAGAATAATGCAATGAATACATAGGATTTTCTGGGCAAAATATATACATTATCAGTGAAGCGGTGTTTAAATCCCGCGCCAAGATCACTGATTGGTCGCGGCCGGCCTGGCACAACCAATCAGCGCAGCGGGGTTTAAATTTTGAGCCAATATCACTGATTGGTCATGGCCGGCTGGGCGCAACCAATCAGCGAAGCGTGGTTTAAATCCCTCGCCGATTCACAGCCGGACTGCGCCTGTCGCTGATTGGTCGCGGCCGACCGGGCATGACCAATCAGCAAAGCGTGCTTCAAATCCCGTGCCAAATCACAGGATATATTGGCGGCTGGACTGCGCCAATATTGCTGATTGGTCGTGGCCAGGTGAGACCAATCAGCGAAGAATGGTTCAAATCCCACGCCAATTCACGGCCGGACTGCACTTGTCGCTGATTGGTAGCAGGCAGCTGGCGAGACCAATTAGCGACACGGGATTTCCGTTACAGACAAACAGACAGAATTAGACGATTATATAATAGATACCCGATGCGTTAGAATTGGGCCCCCATCTAGTATTCATATAAACATTGGTGCTTACATTTATGTTTTAACCCATTGGACACACTGCCATTTTTTTCTCCTGTCTGTATTTTAAGAGTCAAAACTTTATTAGTCATCTATCACTGTATGACAGCTTGTTTTCTACAGGATGACTTATAGTTTTCAAAGACACCATTTATTTTACCATATGATAAACTTAAAAATGGGGAAAAATGTTATTCTCTCCCTTACACACTGTCCTCCATGTTGTTCTCTCCCTCACAGACTGTCCTCCATGTGATTATCTCCCTCACAGACTGTCATCCATGTTATTCTCTCAAACACACACTGTCCTCATTGTTATTTTCTCCCTCACAGACTGTCCTCCATGTTATTCTCTCCCTCACAGACTGTCCTCCATGTTATTCTCTCCCTCAAAGACTGTCCTCCATGTTATTCTCTCCCTCACAGACTGTCCTCCATGTTATTCACTCCCTCAGAGACTGTTCTCCATGTTATTCTCTCCCTCACAGGCTGTCCTCCATGTTATTCTCTCCCTCACAGGCTGTCCTCCATGTTATTCTCCCCCTCACAGACTGTCCTTCATGTTATTCTCGTTCTAGTATATGTATGTAGTTTATTTATGAACTCTGATTGGTCGAGGCTGGCCGGGCGCGACCAATCAGCGGTGCGGGATTTCGGTTACAGACAAACAGAACCTTAGACAATTATATATATAGATGGAGAACTATGTGTGGCCATTATACAGTATTGAGCATCATGTGTGGCCGTTATATAGTATGGAGCATCATGTGTGGCCATTATACAGTATGGAGCATCATGTGTGGCCATTATACAGTATGGAGCATCATGTGTGGCCGTTATACAGTATGGAGCATCATGTGGGATCATTATACAGTATGGAGCACTGTGTGGCCATTATATATTATGGAGCATCATGTGTGGCCATTATACACTATGGAGCATCATGTGTGGCCATCATACAGCATTGATCATCATGTGTGGCCATTATACAGTATGGAGAACTGTGTGTGGCCATTATACAGTATGGAGCATCATGTGTGGTGGCTGTTATACAGTATTGAGCATCATGTGTGGCCATTATACAGTATGGAGCATCATGTATGGCCATTATACAGTATGGAGCACTGTGTGGCCATATTGTTTTGTTTATAATTATTGTATATAAAACAGTGTGATCAGCAGTGCTAAATGGCTGTGGTTGGGACATGGATATGGGTGTGACTAGTCATGAAATGGGTGTGGTCAGAGGCGTGGCCTAAAATTTGCCGCAGTGCACTACACGCGCCGAAAACTTTAGACCTCCTTCAAAAGTTGGAAGGTATGGTACCGCATTTGCCATTTCACGGCAAGTGCCGCAAATCCCATAGGGAATGAATGAGGCCGAACGCAGTGTTGCCGTAAGTGATCCGTTACGCGGCACATGCAGAAAAACTGCCGTATCTGCTGCAAAAGGCTACTTTCACATCAGCGATTCTTGCCAAAGTCACTCCCGATAGTGTCATACTCACCAAAGGGGGAGGCAACACTAAAAGTGCCTAGGGCAGCAGAAACTCTAAATGCGGCCCTGATTTATGGGGACATTGGTCCCTTTTCACTAGCACCACATATTCACACCATTTTTTGTCGAGTGCTAACAATCAAATACTATATAGGATGGCTATATGGGGGGGCAGGATGGAAATACAGAGGGGCCAGTATGGATATAAAGAGGGCCAGGATGAATATATGAGGGGGCCAGGCCGGCTATATAGAGGGGCCAGGATTGATATGTGGAGGTGCCAGGATGGATATATAGAGGAGCCTGGATGGATATATGGAGGGGTGTTATGACCTGATGGGTACGAAGCAGTGCTGAGATGACCTGGTGGGTAAAACCAATCATGTACAAGCTCTGAGGAGATGGTAACTTTACTGACCGCAAGCCCTACACCTAACACCAACACTAGAAATAGCCGTGGAGCGTTCCTATCTCTGCCTAGACGCCTCTTCACAGCCTAAGAGCTAACTACCCCTGAAGATGGAAACGGAAAACTATCTCGCCTCAGAGAAACCCCCAAAGGAAAGATAGCCCCCCACAAATATTGACGGTGAGTGGAGAGGGAAATGACGAACTCAGAAATGAAACTAGATTTTAGCAAAGGAGGCCAAAACTATCTAAATAGACAGAGATAGAAAAGGCTACTGTGCGGTCAGTATTAAAAAACTAAATATCCACGCAGAGTTTACAAAAAATAACCTCCACACCGACTCACGGTGTGGAGGGGCAAATCTGCTACCCCAGAGCTTCCAACTAGCCGCAATAATCAATACTGGCAAGCTGGACAAAAGACATAACATTAACTTGAACTGAAGGTCATAAGCAAGGAAATACCCCCAAAACTAGCAGACTTATCTTAAGCTGAAATGTACTGGCCAACAGAGCACTTCCAGGAAAGGACTGAGTCCACAGGAGGAACATTGACAGCTGGCATTGACTACAGACAAGAGCCCAGTTAAATAACAAGACCAGGAAACTGATTAGTGAATGCAGCTGCTAAGTTCCACCAGAAACCACCAGAGGGAGCCCAAGAACGGAATTCACAACAGTACCCTCCCCTTGATGAGGGGTCACCAAACCCTCACCAGAGCCCACAGGCCGATTGGGAGGAGCCAAATGAAAAGCACGTACCAAATCGGCAGCATGGACAAAACCCAAGAATTATCCTGTTGGCCAAAACCCTTCCACTTGACCAGATACTGAAGTTTCCGCCTCGAAAGACGAGAATCCAAAATCTTCTCCACCACATATTCCAATTCCCCCTCAACCAACACCGAAGCAGGAGGGTCAACAGAGGGGACCATGGGCACCACATATCTCCGTAACAAAGATCTATGGAACACATTATGAATGGCAAAAGAAGCTGGAAGGGCCAAACGAAAAGACACCGAAATGATAATTTCCGAAATCCTATAAGGACCAATAAAACGAGGCTTGAACTTAGGAGAAGAGACCTTCATAAGAACATGACGAGACGACAACCAGACCAAATCCCCAACCCGAAGCCGGGGACCAACGCACCGACGGCGGTTAGCAAAACGTTGAGCCTTTTCATGAGACAATGTTAAATTGTCCACCACATGAGTCCAAATCCGCTGCAACCTGTCCACCACAGAATCTACCCCAGGACAGTCCAAAGGCTCAACCTGCCCTGAGGAAAAACGAGGATGAAAACCGAAGTTACAAAAAAAAGGTGAAACCAAAGTAGCCGAACTAGCCCAATTATTAAGGGCAAACTCGGCCAACGGCAAAAAAGTAACCCAATCATCCTGATCAGCAGACACAAAGCATCTCAAATAGGTTTCCAAGGTCTGATTGGTTCGCTCCGTCTGTCCATTTGTCTGAGGGTGAAATGCCGAAGAAAAAGATAAATTAATGCCCATTCTAGCACAAAAGGACCGCCAAAACCTAGAAACAAATTGGGTACCTCTGCCAGACACAATATTCTCCGGAATACCATGCAAACGAACCACATGCTGAAAAAATAAAGGAACCAAATCGGAGGAGGAAGGCAACTTAGGCAAAGGTACCAAGTGGACCATTTTAGAAAATCGGTCACAAATCACCCAGATGACAGACATCTTCTGAGAGACAGGAAGATCAGAAATAAAATCCATGGAAATATGCGTCCAGGGCCTCTCAGGGATAGGCAAAGGCAAAAGCAACCCACTGGCACAAGAACAGCAGGGCTCAGCCCGGGCACAAATCCCACAGGACTGCACGAAGGAATGCACATCCCGTGACAAAGAAGGCCACCAAAAGGACCTGGCAACCAAATCTCTGGTACCAAAGATCCCAGGATGACCAGCCAATACAGAACAATGAATCTCAGAAATCACCTTACCAGTCCATCCATCAGGAACAAACAATTTCCCCGCAGGACAGCGGTCAGGTCTATCAGCCTGAAACTCCTGAAGCACCCGCCGCAAATCAGGGGAGATGGCAGAAAGAATCACCCCCTCCTTGAGAATACCAGCCGGCTCAAGGACTCTCGGAGAATCAGGCAAAAAGTTCCTAGACAGGGCATCAGCCTTCACATTCTTAGATCCTGGAAGATACAAGACCACAAAATCGAAACGGGAGAAAAACAAACACCACCGAGCCTGTCTAGGATTCAACCGCTTGGCAGACTCAAGGTAAATCAGATTCTTGTGATCGGTCAAGACCACAACGCGATGCTTGGCTCCCTCAAGCCAATGTCGCCACTCCTCAAATGCCCACTTCATAGCCAACAACTCCCGATTGCCGACATCATAATTACGCTCAGCAGGCGAAAACTTTCTAGAGAAGAAAGCACACGGTTTCAATACAGAGCCATCAGAACTTCTCTGAGACAAAACAGCTCCTGCCCCAATCTCAGAAGCGTCAACCTCAACCTGAAAAGGGAGAGAGACATCTGGCTGACACAAGACAGGGGCAGAAGTAAAATGACGCTAAAGCTCCTGAAAGGCCTCCACAGCCGTAGAGGACCAATTCACCACATCAGCACCCTTCTTGGTCATATCGGTCAGGGGTTTAACCACAGTAGAAAAATTAGCAATGAAGCGGCGATAAAAATTAGCAAAGCCCAAAAATTTCTGAAGGCTCTTCATACATGTATGCTGAGTCCAATCATAAATAGCCTGGACCTTAACAGGGTCCATTTCAATACCCGAAGGGGAAAAAATGAACCCCAGAAAAGAAACCTTCTGAACTCCAAAAAGGCACTTAGAGCCCTTCACAAACAGTGCATTAGCACGAAAAATCTGAAAAACCATCCTGACCTGCTTCACATGAGACTCCCAATCATCGGAAAAAAACAAAATATCATCCAAATATACAATCATGAATTTATCCAGATACTCCCGGAAAATATCATGCATAAAGGACTGAAACACAGATGGAGCATTAGATAGCCCGAAAGGCATCACAAGATATTCAAAATGGCCTTTGGGCGTATTAAATGCTGTTTTCCATTCATCACCCTGTTTGATGCGGACAAGATTATATGCCCCTCGAAGGTCAATCTTGGTAAACCAGCTAGCCCCTTTAATCCGAGCAAACAAATCAGAGAGCAAAGGCAAAGGGTACTGGAATTTGACCGTGATCTTATTGAGAAGGCGATAATCTATACAGGGCCTCAAGGAGCCATCCTTCTTGGCAACAAAAAAGAACCCCGCTCCCAACGGTGACGAAGATGGGCGAATATGCCCCTTCTCCAAGGACTCCTTTACATAACTCCGCATAGCGGCATGCTCTGGCACAGACAGATTGAAGAGTCGACCCTTAGGGAACTTACAGTCAGGAATCAAATTAATGGCGCAATCACAGTCCCTATGAGGAGGCAGGGGACTGGATTTGGGCTCTTCAAATATATCCTGGAAATCCGACAAAAACTCAGGAACTTCAGAAGGAGGGGACAAAGAAATTGACATCAGAGGAATATCACTATGTATCCCCTGGCAACCCCAACTAGTCACAGACATAGATTTCCAATCCAGCACAGGATTATGTACCTGTAACCATGGAAACCCCAGCACAACCACATCATGCAAATTATGCAACACCAAAAAGCGAATGTTTTCCTGATGTACCGGAGCCATGTTCATGGCTAACTGTGTCCAGTACTGAGGTTTATTCTTGGCGAATGGCGTAGCATCAATCCCCCTCAAGGGAATAGGGCTCTGCAAAGGCTCCAAGGAAAAACCACAGCGCCTGGCAAATTCCAGGTCCATTAAGTTCAGGGCAGCGCCAGAATCCACAAATGTCATTACAGAAAAGGACGACAATGAGCAAATCAGGGTAATAGACAAGAGAAAATTAGGCTGTACAGTACTGATGGTAACCGACCTAGCAGCCCTCCTAGTACGCTTCGGGCAGTCAGAGACAGCATGAGTAGCGTCACCACAGTAAAAACACAGCCCATTCTGATGTCTGAACTCCTGCCGTTCTGCTCTCGTCAAAGTCCTATCACATTGCATAGGCTCAGGACTCTGCTCAGCGGACACCGCCATATGGTGCACCACCTTACGTTCATGTAGGCGCCGATCAATCTGAATGGCCAGAGACATTGATTCGTTCAAACCAGCAGGCGTGGGGAACCCCACCATAACATCTTTAAGGGCTTCAGAAAGACCCTTTCTGAAAATAGCCGCCAGAGCATCCTCATTCCATTTTGTAAGCACAGACCACTTTCTAAATTTCTGACAATATATCTCTACTGCTTCCTGCCCCTGACACAGGGCCAGCAAGATTTTTTCTGCCTGATCCACAGAATTAGGTTCATCATAAAGCAGTCCGAGTGCTTGAAAAAATACATCTACATTGAGCAATGCAGGATTCCCTGGCTCAAGGGAGAATGCCCAGTCTTGCGGGTCTCCCCGGAGCAGAGAAATAACAATCTTCACCTGCTGAACGGAGTCACCAAAGGAACGGGGTCTCAGAGCAAAAAACAATCTACAATTATTTTTGAAGTTCAAAAATTTAGATCTATCCCCAGAAAACAAATCAGGAATAGGAATTCTAGGCTCAGAAACCGGAGTCTGGACAACATAATCTTGGATACTCTGTACCCTAGCAGCGAGATGATCAACATGCGCAGACAGACCCTGAACCTTCATCTCAGCACCCAAATTCTAAACCATCCAAAGATCAAGGGGAAAAAAAAAGGACAAAACAAGCAACACAAAAAAAAAAAAAACACTGACTCAGAACCTTTTTTTTTTCCCCCCTCTTTTGAGAAGCATTTAACACATTGTGGGCCAGCTGTACTGTTGTGACCTGATGGTTATGAAGCAGTACTGAGATGACCTGGTGGGTAAAACCAATCATGTACAAGCTCTGGGGACGTGGTAACTTTACTGACCGCAAGCCCTACACCTAACACCAACACTAGAAATAGCCGTGGAGCGTTCCTATCTCTGCCTAGACGCCTCTTCACAGCCTAAGAGCTAACTACCCCTGAAGATGGAAACGGAAAACTATCTCGCCTCAGAGAAACCCCCAAAGGAAAGATAGCCCCCCACAAATATTGACGGTGAGTGGAGAGGGAAATGACAAACTCAGAAATGAAACTAGATTTTAGCAAAGGAGGCCAAAACTATCTAAATAGACAGAGATAGAAAAGGCTACTGTGCGGTCAGTATTAACCCCTTAACGACCTTTGACGCATACGCTGCGTCATGAAAGTCGGTGCCAAAACGACCTATGATGCAGCGTATGCGTCATGGAATGATCGCGCTCCTGCAGATCGGGTGAAAGGGTTAACTCCATTTTCACCCGATCTGCAGAGACAGGGGGAGTGGTGCTTCAGCCCAGGGGGGGTGGCTTCACCCCCCCGTGGCTACGATCGCTCTGATTGGCTGTTGAAAGTGAAACTGCCAATCAGAGCGATTTGTAATATTTCACCTAAAAAACAGGTGAAATATTACAATCCAGCCATGGCCGATGCTGCAATATCATCGGCCATGGCTGGAAAACCTGAAGTGACCACCCCCCACTCCACCGATCGCCCCCCCAGTGCTCCGGTGCGTGGTCCGGTCCCCTCCGTCCTGTGCTCCGCTGCCCCGTGCTCCTGCCCGCTCCCCCGTCCTGCTGTCCGCTCCCCCCGTCCTCCGATCACCCCCCCTGTGCTCAGATCCACCCCCCCACCACCCCTTCATACTTACCGATCCTCCCGGTGTCCGGCCGTCTCCTCGCTGGGCGCCGCCATCTTCCAAAATGGCGGGCGCATGCTCAGTACGCCCGCCGGCCGGCAGATTCCTTACAGGTACATTTTGATCGCTGTGGTAGGTTCTACCACAGCGATCAAAATAAAAAAAATAATAAATAAACCCCCCCCTTTATCACCCCCATAGATAGGGACAATAATAAAATAAAGAAAATATATATATATTTTTTTTCCACTAGGGTTAGGGTTAGAACTAGGGTTAGGGTTAGAACTAGGGTTAGGGTTACGGGTAGGGTTAGGGTTATGGCATGTGCGGATTTGGCAGCGGATCCGCAGCGGATCGGCCGCGGATCCGCAGCGGATCGGCCGCGGATCCGCAGCGGATCGGCCGCGGATCCGCAGCGGATTGGCCGCGGATCCGCAGCGGATTGGCCGCTGCGAATTCGTAGCAGTTTTCCATCAGGTTTACAGTACCGTGTACACCTATGGAAAACCAAATCCGCTGTGCCCATAATGCGGAAAATTCCGTGCAGAAACGCTGCGTTGTATTTTCCACAGCATGTCAATTCTTTGTGCGGATTCCGCAGCGTTTTACACCTGTTCCTCAATAGGAATCCGCAGGTGAAATCCGCACAAAAAAACACTGGAAATCTGCTGTAAATCCGCAGGTAAAACGCAGTGCCTTTTACTTGCAGATTTTTCAAAAGTCGTGCGGAAAAATCTCACACGAATCCGCTACGTGGGCACATACCCTTAGGGTTAGGGTTGGAATTAGGGCTAGGGTTGGAATTAGGGTTACGGGTGTGTTGGGGTTAGGGTTGTGGTTAGGGGTGTGTTGGGGTTAGGGTTGGGATTAGGGTTATGGCTACAGTTGGGATTAGGGTTAGGGGTGTGTTGGGGTTAGTGTTGAAGTTAGAAATGAGGGGTTTCCACTGTTTAGGCACATCAGGGGTCTCCAAACGCAACATGGCGCCACCATTGATTCCAGCCAATCTTGCATTCAAAAAGTCAAATGGTGCTCCCTCCCTTCCAAGCCCCGACGTGTGCCCAAACAGTGGTTTACCCCCACATTTGGGGTACCAGCGTACTCAGGACAAACTGGGCAACAACTGTTGGGGTCCAATTTCTCCTGTTACCCTTGCAAAAATAAAAAATTACTTGCTAAGACATAATTTTTGAGGAAAGAAGAATGATTTTTTATTTTCACGGCTCTGCGTTGTAAACTTCTGTGAAGCACTTGGGGGTTGAACGTGCTCATCACACATCTAGATAAGTTCCTTGGGGGGTCTAGTTTCCAAAATGGGGTCACTTGTGGGGTGTTTCTACTGTTTAGGCACATCAGGGGCTCTGCAAATGCAACGTGACGCCCGCAGACCATTCCATCAAAGTCTGCATTTCAAATGTCACTACTTCCCTTCCGAGCCCTGACGTGCGCCCAAACAGTGGTTTACCCCCACATATGGGGTATCACTGTACTCACAACAAACTGGGCAACAAACATTGGGGCCCAATTTCTCCTGTTACCCTTGTGAAAATAAAAAATTGCTTGCTAAAACATCTTTTTTGAGGAAAGAAAAATGATTTTTTATTTTCACGGCTCTGCGTTGTAAACTTCTGTGAAGCACTTGGGGGTTGAATGTGCTCATCACACATCTAGATAAGTTCCTTGGGGGGTCTAGTTTCCAAAATGGGGTCACTTGTGGGGTGTTTCTACTGTTTAGGCACATCAGGGGCTCTGCAAATGCAACGTGACGCCAGCAGACCATTCCATCAAAGTCTGCATTCCAAAACGTCACTACTTCCCTTCCGAACCCCGACGTGTGCCAAAACAGTGGTTTACCCCCACATATGGGGTATCAGCGTACTCAGGAGAAACTGGACAACAACTTTTGGGGTCCAATTTCTCCTGTTACCCTTGTGAAAATAAAAAATTCTGGGCTAAAAAAATATTTTTGAGGAAAGGAAACACATTTATTATTTTCACGGCTCTGCGTTATAAACTTCTGTGAAGCACTTGGGGGTTCAAAGTGCTCACCACACATCTAGATAAGTTCCTTGGGGGGTCTAGTTTCCAAAATGGAGTCACTTGTGGGGAGTTCCTACTGTTTAGGCACATCAGGGGCTCTGCAAATGCAACGTGACGCCCGCAGAGCATTCCATCAAAGTCTGCATTCCAAAACGTCACTACTTCCCTTCCGAGCCCCGGCATGTGCCCAAACAGTGGTTTACCCCCACATATGGGGTATCAGCGTACTCAGGAGAAACTGGACAACAACTTTTGGGGTCCAATTTCTCCTGTTACCCTTGCAAAAATAAAAAATTCTGGGCTAAAAAAATATTTTTGAGGAAAGGAAACACATTTATTATTTTCACGGCTCTGCGTTATAAACTTCTGTGAAGCACTTGGGGGTTCAAAGTGCTCACCACACATCTAGATAAGTTCCTTGGGGGGTCTAGTTTCCAAAATGGAGTCACTTGTGGGGAGTTCCTACTGTTTAGGCACATCAGGGGCTCTGCAAATGCAACGTGACGCCCGCAGAGCATTCCATCAAAGTCTGCATTCCAAAACGTCACTACTTCCCTTCCGAGCCCCGGCATGTGCCCAAACAGTGGTTTACCCCCACATATGGGGTATCAGCGTACTCAGGAGAAACTGGACAACAACTTTTGGGGTCCAATTTCTCCTGTTACCCTTGCAAAAATAAAAAATTCTGGGCTAAAAAAATATTTTTGAGGAAAGGAAACACATTTATTATTTTCACGGCTCTGCGTTATAAACTTCTGCGAAGCACTTGGGGGTTCAAAGTGCTCACCACACATCTAGATTAGTTCCTTGGGAGGTCTAGTTTCCAAAATGGGGTCACTTGTTAGGGAGCTCCAATGTTTAGGCACACAGGGGCTCTCCAAACGTGACATGGTGTCCGCTAATGATTGGAGCTAATTTTCCATTCAAAAAGTCAAATGGCACGCCTCCCCTTCCGAGCCTTGCCGTGCACCCAAACAGTGGTTTACCCCCACATATGAGGTATCAACATACTCAGCAGAAATTGCCCAACAAATTTTAGGATCCATTTTATCCTGTTGCCCATGTGAAAATGAAAAAATTGAGGCTAAAAGAAATTTTGTGTGAAAAAAAAGTACTTTTTCATTTTTACGGATCAATTTGTGAAGCACCTGAGAGTTTAAAGTGCTCACTATGCTTCTAGATAAGTTCCTTGGGGGGTCTACTTTCCAAAATGGGGTCACTTGTGGGAGCGCTCCAATGTTTAGGCACACGGGGGCTCTCCAAACGTGACATGGTCTCTGCTAGCGATGGAGATCATTTTTCATTCAAAAAGTCAAATGGCGCTCCTTCCCTTCCGAGCCTTACCATGTGCCCAAACAGTGGTTTACCCCCACATGTGAGGTATCAGTGTACTCAGGAGAAATTGTCCAACAAATTTTAGGATCCATTTTATCCTGTTGCCCATGTGAAAATGAAAAAATTGAGGCTAAAATAATTTTTGTGTGAAAAAAAAGTACTGTTTCATTTTTACGGATCAATTTGTGAAGCACCTGGGGGTTTAAAGTGCTCACTATGCTTCTAGATAAGTTCCTTGGGGGGTCTAGTTTCCAAAATGGGGTCACTTGTGGGGGAGCTCCAATGTTTAGGCACACGGGGGCTCTCCAAACGCGACATGGTGTCCGCTAAAGATTGGAGCCAATTTTTCATTCAAAAAGTCAAATGGCGCTCCTTTCCTTCCAAGCCCTGCCGTATGCCCACAGTGGTTTACCCCCACATATGAGGTATCAGCGTACTCAGGACAAATTGGACAACATCGTTCGTGGTCCAGTTTTTCCTTTTACCCTTGGGAAAATAAAAAAATTGTTGCTAAAATATCATTTTTGTGACTAAAAAGTTAAATGTTCATTTTTTCCTTCCATGTTGCTTCTGCTGCTGTGAAACACCTGAAGGGTTAATAAACTTCTTGAATGTGGTTTTGAGCACCTTGAGGGGTGCAGTTTTTAGAATGGTGTCACTTTGGGGTATTTTCAGCCATATAGAACCCTCAAACTGACTTCAAATCTGAGGTGGTCCCTAAAAAAAATGGTTTTGTAAATTTTGTTGTAAAAATGAGAAATCACTGGTCAAATTTTAACCCTTATAACGTCCTAGCAAAAAAAAAATTTGTTTCCAAAATTGTGCTGATGTAAAGTAGACATGTGAGAAATGTTATTTATTAACTGTTTTGTGTCACATACCTCTCTGGTTTAACAGAATAAAAATTAAAAATGTGAAAATTGCAAAATTTTCAAAATTTTCGCCAAATTTCCGTTTTTTTCACAAATAAACTCAGAAATTATCGACCTAAATTTACCACTATCATGAAGCCCAATATGTCACGAAAAAACAATCTCAGAATCGCTAGGATCCGTTGAAGCGTTCCTGAGTTATTACCTCATAAAGGGACACTTGTCAGAATTGCAAAAAACGGCAAGGTCATTAAGGCCAAAATAGGCTGGGTCATGAAGGGGTTAAAAAACTAAACATCCACGCAGAGTTTACAAAAAATAACCTCCACACCGACTCACGGTGTGGAGGGGCAAATCTGCTACCCCAGAGCTTCCAACTAGCCGCAATAATTCATACTGGCAAGCTGGACAAAAGACATAACATTAACTTGAACTGAAGGTCATAAGCAGGGAAACACCCCAAAAACTAGCAGACTTATCTTAAGCTGAAAAGTACTGGCCAACAGAGCACTTCCAGGAAAGGACTGAGTCCACAGGAGGAACATTGACAGCTGGCATTGACTACAGACAAGAGTACAGTTAAATAACAAGACCAGGAAACCGATTAGTGAATGCAGCTGCTAAGTTCCACCAGAAACCACCAGAGGGAGCCCAAGAACGGAATTCACAACAGAGGGGCCAAGATGGACATATGGAGGGGCCAGGATGGATTTATGAGGGTGCAAGGATAAATATATAGAAGGGCCAGGATGGATATATGGAGGTGCCAGGATAAATTTATGGAGTGGCCAGGATGGATATATGGGAGGAACCAAGATAGATAGAGGGGTGTTATGACCCCAATGGCGAGGGTCTCAGAGAAACAAGTAAGTCTGCGACGTACAAAAATCCAGCTCATAGGGCAGTGGTAACTGGGTTGACCATATATCTACTCCTAACGCCAACACTAGCAGTAGCCGGGGAACATGCCTAAGTTGGTCGCTAGATGTCTCGCGCCAGCCGGAGGACTAACTACCCCTAGAAGAGGAAAACAAAGACCTCTCTTGCCTCCAGAGAATAGACCCCAAAAGTAGGATAGTAGCCCCCCACAAATAATAACGGTGAGGTAAGAGGAAATGACAAACACAGAGATGAACTAGATTTTAGCAAAGAGAGGCCCACTTACTAATAGCAGAATGTAGTAAGATAACTTATATGGTCAACAAAAACCCTATCAAAATCCACGCTGGAGATTCAAGAACCCCCGAACCGTCTAACAGCCCGGGGGGAGAACACCAGCCACCCTAGAGCTTCCAGCAAGGTCAGGAAACAGATAATATACAAGCTGGACAAAAATGTAAACCAAAACAAATAGCAAAAAGCAAGAAAGCAGACTTAGCTTAATCAAGCAGGAACCAGGATCAGTAGACAAGAGCACTACAGATTAGCTCTGATATCAACGTTGCCAGGCATTGAACTGAAGGTCCAGGGAGCTTATATAGCAACACCCCTGACCTAACGACCCAGGTGAGAATACAAGGGATGAATGACATACCCAGAGTCAAATCACTAGTAGCCACTAGAGGGAGCCAAAAGGTAAATTCACAACAGTACCCCCCCCCCTTAGTGAGGGGTCACCGAACCCTCACCAAGACCACCAGGGCGATCAGGATGAGCGGCGTGAAAGGCACGGACTAAATCGGCCGCATGCACATCAGAGGCGACCACCCAGGAATTATCCTCCTGACCATAGCCCTTCCACTTGACCAGGTACTGAAGCCTCCGCCTGGAGAGACGAGAATCTAAGATCTTCTCCACCACGTACTCCAACTCGCCCTCAACCAACACCGGAGCAGGAGGCTCAGCAGAAGGAACCACAGGCACAACGTACCGCCGCAACAAGGACCTATGAAATACGTTGTGGATGGCAAACGACACCGGAAGATCCAGGCGAAAGGACACAGGATTAAGGATCTCCAATATCCTGTAAGGACCAATGAAGCGAGGCTTAAATTTGGGATAGGAGACCTTCATAGGAACAAATCGAGAAGACAGCCATACCAAATCCCCAACGCGAAGTCGAGGACCCACACCGCGGCGGCGGTTGGCAAAACGCTGAGCCTTCTCCTGTGACAACTTCAAGTTGTCCACCACATGCCCCCAGATCCGCTGCAACCTATCCACCACGGAATCCACCCCAGGACAGTCAGAAGGCTCCACATGTCCCGAGGAAAAACGAGGATGGAAACCAGAGTTGCAGAAAAATGGCGAAACCAAGGTGGCGGAACTAGCCCGATTATTAAGGGCAAATTCAGCCAACGGCAAGAAGGTCACCCAATCATCCTGATCAGAAGAGACAAAACACCTCAAATAAGCCTCCAGAGTCTGATTAGTTCGCTCCGTTTGTCCGTTAGTCTGGGGATGGAAAGCGGATGAAAACGACAACTCAATGCCCATCCTGCCACAAAAGGATCGCCAGAACCTGGAAACAAACTGGGATCCTCTGTCCGACACAATATTCTCAGGAATGCCGTGCAAACGAACCACGTTCTGGAAGAACACAGGAACCAGATCAGAAGAGGAGGGCAGCTTAGGCAAAGGAACCAAATGGACCATCTTGGAGAAACGGTCACATATCACCCAGATGACAGACATGCCCTGAGACACCGGAAGATCAGAAATGAAATCCATAGAGATGTGTGTCCAAGGTCTCTTCGGAACAGGCAAGGGCAAGAGCAACCCGCTGGCACGAGAGCAGCAAGGCTTAGCTCGAGCACAAGTACCACAGGACTGTACAAATGACCGCACATCCCTTGACAAGAAAGGCCACCAAAAGGACCTGGCCACCAGATCTCTGGTGCCAAAAATTCCCGGGTGCCCTGCCAACACCGAGGAATGAACCTCGGAAATGACTCTGCTGGTCCATCTAGCAGGCACAAACAATCTGTCAGGTGGACAAGAGTCAGGCCTACCAGCCTGAAATCTCTGCAACACACGTCGCAGATCTGGAGAAATAGCAGACACGATAACTCCTTCCTTAAGAATACCCACAGGTTCAGCGACTCCAGGAGCATCAGGCACAAAGCTCCTAGACAGAGCATCGGCCTTCACATTCTTAGAACCTGGTAAATACGAGACCACAAAGTCAAAACGGGAGAAAAACAATGACCAGCGGGCCTGTCTAGGATTCAGGCGTTTAGCAGACTCGAGATACATGAGATTTTTGTGATCAGTCAAGACCACCACACGATGCTTAGCACCCTCGAGCCAATGACGCCACTCCTCAAATGCCCACTTCATGGCCAACAACTCCCGATTGCCCACATCATAATTTCGCTCTGCCGGCGAAAACTTCCTAGAGAAAAAGGCACAAGGTCTCATAGTAGAGCAACCAGGGCCTCTCTGCGACAAAACGGCCCCTGCCCCAATCTCCGAAGCATCCACCTCAACCTGAAAAGGAAGTGAGATGTCAGGCTGGCACAAAACAGGCGCCGAAGTAAACCGGCGTTTTAACTCCTGGAAAGCCTCCACGGCAGCAGGAGCCCAGTTAGCTACATCAGAGCCTTTCTTGGTCATATCCGTCAGCGGTTTAACAACGCTAGAGAAATTTGCGATAAAACGACGGTAGAAGTTAGCAAAACCCAAGAACTTCTGAAGACTCTTAACTGACGAGGGTTGAGTCCAATCATGAATAGCTCGGACCTTGACTGGATCCATCTCCACAGCAGAAGGGGAAAAAATGAACCCCAAAAAGGGAACCTTCTGTACACCAAAGAGACACTTTGAGCCTTTTACAAACAAAGAATTTTCACGCAGAATCTCAAAAACCATCCTGACCTGCTCCACATGCGAGTCCCAATCATCAGAAAAAACCAGAATATCATCCAGATAAACAATCAAAAATTTATCCAGATACTTCCGGAAAATGTCATGCATGAAGGACTGAAAAACTGAAGGTGCATTAGATAGACCGAATGGCATCACCAAGTACTCAAAATGACCTTCGGGCGTATTGAATGCGGTTTTCCATTCATCGCCCTGCCTAATGCGCACAAGGTTGTACGCACCACGAAGGTCTATCTTGGTGAACCACTTGGCACCTTTAATCCGGGCAAACAAATCTGACAACAGCGGCAAAGGATACTGAAATTTGACAGTGATCTTATTTAAAAGCCGATAGTCAATACAAGGCCTCAAAGATCCGTCCTTTTTGGCCACAAAAAAGAATCCCGCACCAAGAGGGGAAGAAGAAGGACGGATATGCCCCTTCTCAAGAGACTCCTTGATATATGAACGCATCGCGGTATGTTCAGGTACCGACAGATTAAACAGTCTCCCCTTAGGAAACTTACTGACAGGAATCAAATCTATTGCACAGTCACATTCCCTATGAGGAGGCAGTGCACTGGACTTAGACTCGCTGAAGACATCCTGATAATCAGACAAATACGCCGGAACTTCCGAAGGCGTAGAAGAAGCAATAGACAAGGGCAGGGAATCTCCATGAATTCCATGGCAGCCCCAACTTGACACTGACATAGCCTTCCAGTCCAAGACTGGATTATGGGTCTGTAACCATGGCAAACCCAAAACAACCAAATCATGCATTTTATGCAGAACAAGAAAACGTATTACCTCCCGATGTTCGGGAGTCATGCACATGGTAACCTGTGTCCAAAACTGCGGTTTATTTTTTGCCAATGGCGTAGAATCAATACCCCTAAGAGGGATAGGATTTTCCAATGGCTCAAGAACAAATCCGCAGCGCTTGGCAAATGACAGATCCATAAGGCTCAGGGCAGCACCCGAGTCCACAAACGCCATGACAGGATACGATGACAGTGAGCAAATCAAAGTTACAGATAGAATAAATTTAGGTTGCAAATTACCAATGGCGACCGGACTAACAACCTTAGTAAGACGTTTAGAGCATGCTGAGATAACATGTGTAGAATCACCACAGTAATAACACAAGCCATTCTGGCGTCTATGAATTTTCCGCTCATTTCTAGTCAGGATTCTATCACATTGCATTAAATCAGGTGTCTGTTCAGACAACACCATGAGGGAATTAGCGGTTTTGCGCTCCCGCAACCGCCGGTCGATTTGAATAGCCAGGGCCATAGAATCATTCAGACCTGTGGGAATGGGAAAACCCACCATCACATTCTTAATGGCTTCAGAAAGGCCATTTCTAAAATTAGCAGCCAATGCACACTCGTTCCACTGGGTCAGCACGGACCATTTCCGAAATTTTTGGCAATACACTTCAGCCTCGTCCTGGCCCTGAGACATAGCCAGCAAGGCCTTTTCTGCCTGAATCTCAAGATTGGGTTCCTCATAAAGCAAACCGAGCGCCAGAAAAAACGCATCAATGTCAGCCAATGCCGGATCTCCTGGCGCCAGCGAGAAGGCCCAATCCTGAGGGTCGCCCCGTAAAAATGAAATAACAATTTTCACTTGCTGAGCGGAGTCTCCAGATGAACAAGGTTTCAGGGACAAAAACAATTTACAATTATTCCTGAAATTTCTAAATTTAAATCGGTCTCCGGAAAACGGTTCAGGAATCGGTATCTTAGGTTCTGACATAGGACTTCTGATAACATAATCTTGTATGCCCTGCACACGAGCAGCAAGCTGGTCCACACTTGTAATCAAGGTCTGGACATTCATGTCTGCAGCAAACACAAGCCACTCAGAGGTAAAGGGGAAAAGAAAAAAAAATGAGAGAGAGAAAAAAAACTCAGAACTTTCTTTCTTATAATCCCGCTTCTGCAATGCATTTAACATTTAATACTGGCCTGGCAAACTGTTATGACCCCAATGGCGAGGGTCTCAGAGAAACAAGTAAGTCTGCGACGTACAAAAATCCAGCTCATAGGGCAGTGGTAACTGGGTTGACCATATATCTACTCCTAACGCCAACACTAGCAGTAGCCGGGGAACATGCCTAAGTTGGTCGCTAGATGTCTCGCGCCAGCCGGAGGACTAACTACCCCTAGAAGAGGAAAACAAAGACCTCTCTTGCCTCCAGAGAATAGACCCCAAAAGTAGGATAGTAGGAAATGACAAACACAGAGATGAACTAGATTTTAGCAAAGAGAGGCCCACTTACTAATAGCAGAATGTAGTAAGATAACTTATATGGTCAACAAAAACCCTATCAAAATCCACGCTGGAGATTCAAGAACCCCCGAACCGTCTAACGGCCCGGGGGGAGAACACCAGCCACCCTAGAGCTTCCAGCAAGGTCAGGAAACAGATAATATACAAGCTGGACAAAAATGTAAACCAAAACAAATAGCAAAAAGCAAGAAAGCAGACTTAGCTTAATCAAGCAGGAACCAGGATCAGTAGACAAGAGCACTACAGATTAGCTCTGATATCAACGTTGCCAGGCATTGAACTGAAGGTCCAGGGAGCTTATATAGCAACACCCCTGACCTAACGACCCAGGTGAGAATACAAGGGATGAATGACATACCCAGAGTCAAATCACTAGTAGCCACTAGAGGGAGCCAAAAGGTAAATTCACAACAGAGGGGCCAGAATAGATATATGGAGGCAGCCAGGATGGAGCAATAGGGGGCCAGGATGGATATATGGGGGGCAGGATGGATATTTAGAGGTGCAAGGATGGATATATGGAGGGGCAAGGATGGTAATATGGAGGGGCCAGGTTAAATATATAGAGGGGCCAAGATGGATCTATGGGGGGCAGGATGTATATTTAGAGGTGAAAGGATGTATATATGGAGGGGCAAGGATTGTAATATGGAGGGGCCAGGATGAATACGTAAAGGGGCCAGGATGGATATATGGGGGGCCAGGAAGGATATATGGGGAGGGCAGGATGGATATTTGGAGGAGCCAGGTTGGATTTATGGGGGAGCAAGATAGATATATGGAGGAGCCATGATGGATTTATGGGGGAGTAAGGATGAGTATACAGTTGTACTCAAAAGTTTACAATTTTTACTTTCTTGGCCTTTTTTTTTTCAGAGAATATGAATGATAAAAACAAAACTTTTTTTCCACTCATGGTTAGTGGTTGGGTGAAGCCACTTGTCAAATTACTGTGTTTTCTCTTTTTATATCATATTGACTACCCAAAACATCCTGATCAAAAGTTCACTTACCCCATTTCTTAATACCATGTATTGCCCCCTCTAACATCAATGACAATTTGAAGTCTTTTGTGGTAGTTGTGGATGAGGTTCTTTTTCTTCTCAGATGGTAACGCTGCCCACTCTTCTTGGAAAAAAGCCTCCAGTTCCTGTAAATTCCTAGGCTGTCTAGCATGAACTGCACGCTTGAGATCTCCCCAGAGTCAAGAGACTGAGATGGCCACTTCACAACCTTCACTTTGTTCTGCTGTAGCCAATGAGAGGTCGACTTGACCTTGTGTTTTGGATTGTTGTCATGTTGGAACGTCCAAGTATGTCCCATGTGCAGCTTCTGGGCTGATGATTGCAAATTTGCCTCCAGTATTTGCTGATAACATGCTGCATTCATCTTTCCTTCAACTTTGACCAAGTTTCATGTGCCTTTGTAGCTCACACATCCCTAAAACATCAGCGATCCACCTCCATGCTTTACAATAGGAATGGTGTCCCTTTCATCATAGGCCTTGTTTGACCTCTGTCCAAATGTAACGTTTATGGTTGTGGCCAAAAAGTTCTAGAAGTTTTGTGGCTTGCCGCTGTGCTGTTTTGCGTATTGTAGGAGAGATACTTAGTGACATTTGCGCAGTAATGGCTTTCTTCTGGCGACTCGACCATGCAGCCCATTTTTCTTCAATGTGCATTGTGCATCTATTGTGCATCTTGAAATGTTATTTGTGGATTTTTCTTGCATCCCGAACAATTTTCCTGGCAGTTGTGGACAACATTTTTGTTGGTCTACCTGACCGTGGTTTTGTTTTTCCAGTGCCCCTGATTTTCCATTTTTTAATCAGTTTGAATGCTGCTGACTGGCATTATCAATTCTTTGGATATATTTTTGTATAACTTTCCTGTTATATACAGTTCAACTACCTTTTCCGGTAGATCCCTATATACAGAGCTCCTGTGTATATTGTCACTGGTGATCACTGTATTACCTGTACACAGACACTATATGCAGAGCTCTTGTGTATAATGTTACTGGTGATCACTCTATTACCTGTACACTATACTCCGTATACAGAGCTCCTGTGTATAATGTCACCAGTGATCACTGTATTACCTGCACACTGACACTATATGCAGAGCTCCTCTGTATAATGTCACTGGTGATCACTCTATTACCTGTACACTATACACCATATACAGAGCTTCTGTGTATAATGTCACCAGTGATCACTGTATTACCTGCACACTGACACTATATGCAGCGATCCTGTGAATAATGTCATTTGTGAACGCTGTATTACTTGTACACTGACACTATGTACAGAGTTCCTGTGTATAAAGTAACTGATGATCCCTGTATTACCTGTACACTATACACAGTGATCCTGTGTATAATGTCACTGGTGATCACTGTATTCCCTGTACACTTATGAGTTGCCCACCAGGGCAATGGGGATACTCTGTACCGGGTCCGGTCACTCTTAAAGGGGATGTCACGGTGGCTGCGACCCAGTCCGTGGCCCTGGGACTCACTGTAAAAGGGGAATGGTCTTTAAAGAGAATTGTGATAAAGTCTGTTGTGACGCCACCTGTGGTGTTCGGTCAGTGGAGATCGACGCTGCTTTAAAGGGGTCCTCTGGGGATGTTGTTGCAGCAATGATGGTGAGGCTTCCCACAGGCGAAGTGGGATCCCCAGGGCTCCCAAGGTGTATGGCGATGATGGTATATGCCTGTCAATGAGTAAAGGACACCGCATTGCAGTCTTTACCTGGTTTACTGAAGATGTAACAGGCCTCAGTCTAGGGTACCGGCAACAGGTACATTAGGTGTCCAGGCAGCCCGGAAACAAGTGAAATCCCCTTGGCAAGTCAAGTTGGGGGCCTTCCACTTTGCGCTCGCTATAAGTCCCTTGCTGCCTGAAGTGTCCTAACAAGGTCCTGGTTCTTTCCCCTGGCCTGGGACAGGTACCTGTATGGTAGTCAGCTTGAGCCGTTCCTTCTGGGGTCTCTGCACGGTGACTCTAGGATCCAGAATGCTGCTGTTCCACAGGCTTAACTTGGGCAATATACGTGTAGTTCTGTGTCCTCCGGTTCTGCTATGGGGCTTGCAGCTCCCCACAGACTATGGCTCCTGGTACCCGGTCTCTGTGCTCCAGCTCCTCAGAGGCTCACTCACAGCCTCCTTGAGCCCTAAATCTCTCCTCTGTGCTCCTTTCCTTTCACTGTCTGCTCCAGACTGAACTGCTCTCACTGATCTCCTAGGACCAACTGTCTCTGTCCACTGTCTCTCTCAGTCTGTCTGACTCCTCCTCCAAACCAGGATGTTTATCCAGGGAAGCTGCCCTAAAACCAGGTTTGAGCTCCCCTCCTGGCCTGGATTCAGAAGGATGTGTGTGTATACCTGCCAAAGAGATTCCCCTTGTTTCAAGGCATAGCACTACTCTCCCCGAGAGGAAGACAGTACTTCTGTGGTACCTGAACTCCTGGGGTGCCACACTTACATTATACATTGTATACTATGCACAGAGCTCATGTATGATGTCACTGATGGTAATAACAGTGTTATTGATTTCAACATCCCCATTGCTTCTCCCCTCTCCCCATCTGCTTCTTACCTTTTATCTCTAACCTCCTCTTTCAGCCTCTCGCAGCATACTAACTCTCCAACGCATGAAGATGGAAATTCCCTTGACTTGGTCTTCTTCCGGCTTTGCTCACTGGATGATTTCACAAACTCCCCTCTCCCGCTCTCTGACCACAACCTTCTTTCATTCTCTATCAAGAACTGCCATCCCGCTCAGGTCTCCCCCACTTTCCACACTTATAGAAACATACAGGCCATTAACACCCAGAAACTTATGAAGAACTTGCTGTCCTCATTGGCCCCAATCTTCTCCATCTCATGTCCTGATTCTGCTCTGAAGCATTACAATGAAACCCTGCAAAGTGCCCTGGATGAAGCTGCACCTCCTATACATAGAACAACTCGGCACAGACGGCGACAACCGTGGCACACGCTGCAAACACGTTTCCCAAACACGTTTCCTGCAGCGGTGCTCCAGGTGTGCTAAATGTCTGTGGAGAAAATCTAATCTACCTGAAGATTTCATCCATTATAAGTTCATGCTAAAAACATACAACTCTGCCCTTCACCTCTCCAAACAAACCTATTTCAACACCCTCATCACCTCGCTGTCCAATAACCCTAAACGTCTCTTTGACACTTTCCAGTCCCTACTCAACCCAAGAGAGCAGGCCCCAACCACAGATCTCCGCGCTGATGATCTGGCCAATTACTTCAAAGAAAAAATTGACCACATTCGACAGGAAATCATCTCCCAATCTCTTCATACCATGCACTGTTCTCCCTCCCCCACTGCATCTAGTTCACTCTCTGACTTTGAACCAGTTACAGAAGAAGAAGTAAGCAGGCTCCTTGCATCTTCTCGCCCGACCACTTGCACCAGTGACCCCATTCCGTCACATCTCCTCCAGTCCCTTTCCCCGGCTGTCACCTCTCACCTAACAAAAATATTCAACCTTTCCCTCACTTCCGGTATTTTTCCCTCCTCATTTAAGCATGCCATCGTACATCCATTACTTAAAAAACCCTCCCTCGACCAAAACTGTGCCGCTAATTATAGACCTGTCTCTAATCTTCTCTTCATCTCTAAACTCCTCGAACGCCTGGTCCACTCCCGTCTTACCCGGTATCTCTCAGATAACTCTCTTCTCGACCCTCTTCAATCTGGCTTCCGCTCTTTACACTCTACTGAAACTGCCCTCACTAAAGTCTCTAATGACCTACTAACAGCTAAATCTAATGGTCACTACTCCATGCTAATTCTCTTGGATCTCTCTGCAGCATTCGACACTGTGGATCATCAGCTCCTCCTCACTATGCTCCACTCCATCGGCCTCAAGGACACCGTTCTCTCTTGGTTCTCCTCCTATCTCTCTGACCGATCCTTCACTGTATGTTTTGCTGCTTCCTCCTCCCCTCACCTTCCCCTTACTGTTGGGGTTCCTCAAGGATCAGTCCTAGGCCCCCTCCTCTTCTCTTTATTCTCTTTGTATACTGCCCCTATTGGACAAACAATCAGTAGATTTGGTTTCCAGTACCATCTCTATGCTGACGACACCCAATTATACACCTCTTCTCCTGCTTTCACGCCGACCTTCTTAGAAAACACCAGTGATTGTCTTACCGCTGTCTCTAACATCATTTCCTCCCTCTATCTGAAACTGAACCTGTCAAAAACTGAACTCCTCGTGTTCTCTCCCTCTACTAACCTACCTTTGCCTGACATTGCCATCTCCGTGTGCGGTTCCACCATTACTCCAAAGCAACATGCCCGCTGCCTTGGGGTCATCCTTGATTCCGAGCTTTCATTCACCCCCCACATCCGATCACTGGCTCGCTCTTCTTATCTGCATCTCAAAAACATTTCTAGAATTTGCCCTTTTCTTACTTTCGACTCTGCAAAAACTCTAACTGTCTCACTTATTCATTCTAGTCTGGACTATTGTAGCTCTCTATTAATCGGCCTCCCTCTTACCAAACTCTCCCCACTCCAATCTGTCCTGAATGCTGCTGCCAGGATCATATTCCTCACCAACCGTTACACCGATGCCTCTACCTTGTGCCAGTCATTACACTGGCTACCCATCCACTCCAGAATCCAGTACAAAACTACGACCCTCATCCACAAAGCACTCCATGGCTCAGCACCACCCTACATCTCCTCTCTGGTCTCAGTCTACCACCCTACCCGTGCCCTCCGCTCCGCTAATGACCTCAGGTTAGCATCCTGTTATGATCCTAATGGCAGAGGATCTCAGGAGTACCAGCTAAGTCTGCAAACACAAAAAGCCAGCTCATAGGGAAGTGGTTACTTGACTGACCGTATACCTGATCCTAACACAAACAACTAGCAGCAGCTGGGGAACGTACCTACGTTGGTTCTAGACGTCTCGCGCCAGCCAGAGAACTAACTAACCCTTTCAGAGAAAATAAGACCTCTCTTGCCTCAAGAGAAAGGACCCCAAAGTTAAAATACAAGCCCCCAACAAATAATAACGGTGAGGTAAGAAGAAATGACAAACGTAAGAATGAACTAGATTTAGCAAAGAGAGGCCCACTGACTAATAGCAGAAAATAGAAAGATAACTTATACGGTCAGCAAAAAACCCTACAAAATATCCACGCTGAATATCCAAGAACCCCCGCACCGACTAACGGTGTGGGGGGAGGATAACAGCCCCCCTTGAGCTTCCAGCAAAATCAGGAATCACATTTTAAACAAAGCTGGAACAAAATAAGGGAAATTCAAATGCACAAAAATAAGGAAGCAGGACTTAGCTTATCTTGCAAAATCAGGAGACCAGGAGACAGAAGAAAACAGACAAGGTCTGATAACAACGAATCCAGGCACAATACTGAGTATCCAGGAAGTTTATATAGGCACACCCAGACCAAACGAAGCAGGTGAGTGCCAACCTGGGGAAAGACACTCAAAGTGCCATACCGCTAATGACCACAAGGGGGAGCCAAGAACTATAGTTCACAACAGTACCCCCCCTTTAAGGAGGGGTCACCGAACCCTCACCAAGACCACCAGGGCGATCAGGATGAGCAGCGTGAAAGGCACGAACCAAATCGGCCGCATGAACATCAGAGGCGACCACCCAGGAATTGTCCTCCTGACCATAGCCCTTCCATTTGACCAGATACTGAAGCCTCCGTCTAGAGAGACGAGAGTCCAAGATCTTCTCCACCACATACTCCAACTCGCCCTCAACCAACACCGGAGCAGGAGGCTCAACAGCAGGAACCATAGGCACCACGTACCGCCGTAACAAAGACCTATGGAACACATTGTGAATGGCAAACGACACCGGAAGATCCAAACGAAACGACACCGGATTAAGGACTTCCAAAATTTTATAAGGACCAATAAAGTGAGGCTTAAACTTAGGAGAGGAAACCTTCAGAGGGACATACCGAGAAGACAACCAAACCAAATCCCCAACACGAAGTCGGGGACCCACACCGCGGCGGCGGTTGGCAAAGCGCTGAGCCTTCTCCTGTGACAACTTCAAGTTGTCCACCACAAGATTCCAAATCCGCTGCAACCTATCCACCACGGAATCCACCCCAGGACAGTCAGAAGGTTCAACATGACCCGAGGAAAACCGCGGATGAAAACCAGAGTTGCAGAAAAATGGCGAAACCAAAGTAGCGGAACTTGCCCGATTAAGGGCAAACTCAGCCAGTGGCAAGAAAGTCACCCAATAATCCTGATCCGCAGAAACAAAACATCTCAAATAAGCCTCCAGCGTCTGATTAGTTCGCTCCGTTTGGCCATTAGTCTGAGGATGAAAGGCAGATGAAAATGACAAATCGATGCCCATCCTAGCACAAAAGGATCGCCAGAATCTGGACACAAACTGGGATCCTCTGTCAGACACGATATTCTCAGGAATGCCGTGCAAACGAACCACATTCTGAAAGAACAAAGGAACCAAATCGGAAGAGGAAGGCAACTTAGGCAAGGGCACCAAATGGACAATCTTGGAAAAACGATCACAGACCACCCAGATGACAGACATTCCTTGAGACACCGGAAGATCTGAAATGAAATCCATGGAAATGTGCGTCCAAGGCCTCTTCAGGACGGGCAAGGGCAAAAGTAACCCGCTGGCACGAGAACAGCAAGGCTTAGCCCGAGCACAAATCCCACAGGACTGCACAAAGATCGCACATTCCGCGACAGGGACGGCCACCAAAAGGACCTAGCCACCAAATCTCTGGTACCAAAAATCCCAGGATGCCCTGCCAACACTGAGGAATGAACCTCGGAAATAACTCTACTGGTCCATTTATCAGGAACAAACAGTCTGTCAGGTGGGCAAGAGTCAGGTCTACCAGCCTGAAATCTCTGCAACACACGTCGCAAATCAGGAGAAATGGCCGACAAGATTACTCCATCTTTAAGAATACCCGCTGGCTCTGCGACTCCAGGAGAGTCAGGCACAAAACTCCTAGAAAGAGCATCAGCCTTCACATTCTTTGAACCAGGCAGGTACGAGATCACAAAGTCAAAACGGGAGAAAAACAACGACCAACGAGCCTGTCTAGGATTCAGGCGTTTAGCGGACTCGAGGTATATCAGATTTTTATGATCAGTCAAGACCACCACACGATGCTTAGCTCCCTCGAGCCAATGACGCCACTCCTCAAATGCCCACTTCATAGCCAACAACTCCCGATTACCAACATCATAGTTCCGCTCAGCAGGCGAAAACTTCCTAGAAAAAAAAGCACATGGTCTCATCACAGAGCAACCAGAGCCTTTCTGCGACAAAACAGCCCCTGCACCGATCTCAGAAGCGTCTACTTCAACCTGAAAGGGAAGTGAGACATCAGGCTGGCACAAAACAGGCGCCGAAGTAAACCGGCGCTTCAGCTCCCGGAAAGCGTCCACGGCCGCAGGAGCCCAATTAGCAACATCAGAACCTTTCTTGGTCATATCCGTCAAAGGTTTTACAATGCTAGAAAAATTAGCAATAAAACGACGGTAGAAATTAGCAAAACCCAAGAACTTCTGAAGACTCTTAACGGACGTGGGTTGAGTCCAATCATGAATAGCTCGGACCTTGACTGGGTCCATCTCCACAGTAGAAGGGGCGAAAATAAAACCCAAAAAGGAAACCTTCTGCACTCCAAAGAGACACTTTGAGCCCATCACAAACAAAGCATTATCACGCAAAACCTGAAATACCATCCTGACCTGCTTTACATGAGAATCCCAATCATCAGAGAAAACCAGAATATCATCCAGATAAACAATCATAAATTTATCCAGATACTTCCGGAAAATGTCATGCATAAAGGACTGAAACACTGAGGGGGCATTAGAAAGCCCAAAAGGCATCACCAAGTACTCAAAATTACCTTCGGGCGTATTGAACGCAGTTTTCCATTCATCTCCCTGCTTAATGCGCACAAGGTTGTACGCACCGCGAAGATCTATCTTGGTGAACCACTTGGCACCCTTAATCCGGGCAAACAAGTCCGACAATAGTGGCAAAGGATACTGAAATTTGACAGTGATTTTATTCAAAAGCCGATAGTCTATACACGGTCTCAAAGAGCCGTCTTTTTTGGCCACAAAAAAGAATCCCGCACCAAGAGGGGAAGAGGAAGGACGAATATGTCCCTTCTCTAAAGACTCCGTAATATAAGCACGCATCGCGGCATGCTCAGGTACAGACAGATTAAATAGTCGTCCCTTAGGAAATTTACTACCAGGAATCAAATCTATAGCGCAGTCACAGTCCCTATGAGGAGGAAGAGCACTGGACCTGGACTCACTGAATACATCCTGATAGTCCAACAAATACTCAGGGACTTCAGAAGGAGTAGAAGAAGCAATAGACACCGACGAGGAATCGCAATGAATTCCCTGACAACCCCAACTTGACATGGACATAGCCTTCCAATCCAAAACTGAATTATGGGTCTGTAACCATGGCAGACCCAGAACGACCAAATCCTGCATTTTATGCAAAACAAGAAAACGAATCACCTCCCGATGTTCAGGAGACATGCACATGGTCACTTGTGTCCAATACTGCGGTTTATTCTCCGCCAATGGTGTAGCATCAATTCCTCTAAGAGGAATAGGATTTTCTAAAGGCTCTAGGACAAAACCACAGCGCTTGGCAAATGATAAATCCATAAGACTCAGGGCAGCACCTGAATCCACAAATGCCATAACAGGGTAGGAAGATAATGAGCAAATCAAAGTCACAGACAAAATGAACTTAGGCTGTAAATTACCAATGGCGACAGGACTAACAACCTTTGATGGCCGTTTAGAGCATGCCGAGATAACATGTGTAGAATCACCACAGTAAAAACACAACCCATTCTGACGCCTATGATTTTGCCGTTCGGTTCTAGTCAGGATTCTATCACATTGCATTGAGTCAGGCGTCCGTTCAGACAACACCGCCAGAGGATTAGCAGTTTTGCGCTCCCGCAAACGCCGATCAACCTGGATGGCCAGAGCCATAGAATCATTCAGACTTGTAGGAATGGGAAAACCCACCATCACATTCTTAATGGCTTCAGAAAGGCCATTTCTGAAATTTGCGGCCAGAGCACACTCATTCCATTGAGTAAGCACGGACCATTTCCGAAATTTTTGGCAGTACACCTCAGCTTCATCCTGGCCCTGAGAGATAGCCAGCAATGCTTTTTCTGCCTGTATTTCAAGATTGGGCTCCTCATAAAGCAATTCGAGCGCCAGAAAAAACGCATCAATATTTGCCAATGCCGGATCTCCTGGCGCCAATGAGAAAGCCCAATCCTGAGGGTCGCCACGCAAGAAGGAGATAACAATTTTAACTTGTTGAGCTGAGTCTCCAGACGAACGAGGTCTCAAAGATAGAAACAATTTACAATTATTCCTAAAATTCCCAAATTTAAATCGATCTCCAGAGAACAGCTCAGGAATAGGTATCTTAGGTTCTGACATAGGACTGCTAATAACAAAATCCTGAATGCCCTGCACACGTGCAGCAAGCTGATCCACACTAGTAATCAGAGTCTGAACATTCATGTCTGCAGCAGAGCTTCAAGCCACTCAGAGATAAAGGGGAGGAAGAAAAAATAAAAAAAAACCTCAGACTTCTTTTCTTATAGTCCCACTTCAGCAATGCACTCTTTCGGCCTGGATTACTGTTATGATCCTAATGGCAGAGGATCTCAGGAGTACCAGCTAAGTCTGCAAACACAAAAAGCCAGCTCATAGGGAAGTGGTAACTTGACTGACCGTATACCTGATCCTAACACAAACAACTAGCAGCAGCCGGGGAACGTACCTACGTTGGTTCTAGACGTCTCGCGCCAGCCGGAGAACTAACTAACCCTTTCAGAGAAAATAAGACCTCTCTTGCCTCAAGAGAATGGACCCCAAAGTTAAAATACAAGCCCCCAACAAATAATAACGGTGAGGTAAGAAGAAATGACAAACGTAAGAATGAACTAGATTTAGCAAAGAGAGGCCCACTGACTAATAGCAGAAAATAGAAAGATAACTTATACGGTCAGCAAAAAACCCTACAAAATATCCACGCTGAATATCCAAGAACCCCCGCACCGACTAACGGTGTGGGGGGAGGATAACAGCCCCCCTTGAGCTTCCAGCAAAATCAGGAATCACATTTTAAACAAAGCTGGAACAAAATAAGGGAAATTCAAATGCACAAAAATAAGGAAGCAGGACTTAGCTTATCTTGCAAAATCAGGAGACCAGGAGACAGGAGAAAACAGACAAGGTCTGATAACAACGAATCCAGGCACAATACTGAGTATCCAGGAAGTTTATATAGGCACACCCAGACCAAACGAAGCAGGTGAGTGCCAACCTGGGGAAAGACACTCAAAGTGCCATACCGCTAATGACCACAAGGGGGAGCCAAGAACTATAGTTCACAACAGCATCCTCAATAATCAGAACCTCCCACTCCCGTCTCCAATACTTTACACGTGCTGCGCCAATTCTTTGGAATGCACTACCTAGGTTAATACGATTAATCCCCAATTCCCCCAGTTTTAAGCGTGCCCTAAAAACTCATTTGTTCAGACTGGCCTACCGCCTCAACGCATTAACCTAACTATCACTGTGTGGCCTATTAAAAAAAAAAAAAAACATAATCAGGTTCCTCGCATCATGTTCTCATACACTTTATGCAGTTAATAGCACTCTGTGTCTGTACTGCTACATACTTAGGCAGTTAACTGGTTCATGCAGCTTTACATGAACACCCGAGCCTTACACTATGGTAAGCTTTTGAGCAGGGCCCTCATTCCTCCTGGTATCTGTTTTGAACTGTGATTTGTGTTATGCTGTAATGTCTATTGTCTGTACAAGTCCCCTCTATAAGTTGTAAAGTGCTGCGGAATATGTTGGCGCTTTATAAATAAAAATTATTATTATTATTAATATTGTGGATTGTATTCATGATCAATATTGTAGTATTCTGTCAGTGTGGTGGTATTTGTCTTTTGTATGTGGTATTATTTGGTCACTATGTGGTGGTAATTTGTAGTCTGGTCATGATGTGCCTGCTTTTGTCCCTTGTATGTGGTATTTTTCTGTCACTATGTGGTGGAATATGCAGTTTAGTTATGGTGTGGTGGTTTTCTTCTTGTATGTGGTATTTTTTGGTCGCTATATGCTGGTAATTTGTGGTATTATTCGGTCACTATGTGGTCTGTTCATGGTGGGGCGTGATTGTTCCTTATATATGGTATTATTCGGTCACTATGAGTTCTGGTCATGGAGTGGTGGTATTTCTTCCCTGTATGAGGTATTGGCATAGTGGATTTTGTGGTGTATGGCAATCATTTGTTCTCTCTGATATTAATTAGGAGAAGATTCTTTATTTCCATTATAGATTAAATACTTTGAACACAGTGGCAGAGATGCTCTCTGATGGAAAAAAAAATATTTACTTCTTCACAGAATAAGTCATAGAATATTGATTGGTCTGACTACATGGACTCAATCCACAGAATGTGGAACTTTTATCCCATTAGAATGGCATGTTCGACTTGACCACTGATCCATTAATTCCCTCAGTGGCTGATTTTATTTTTTTCTGGAAGCCCCAAAGAGAATGAATGGAGCTGCGGTCAGACATCTCACCTGCTGCTCCATTTTAAAATGGGGCTAAGTATCCTATCAGGGATAAAACTTGCTCATTCTTCCAATCGGTGCAGTTTTTAATGGTCAGACCTAAGTGATCACCTATCCTGTGGAGCCCATGGATCGGTGATAACTTGTTTTAACCATAGAACCTTTAGGCTATGCGCACAGGTTGCAGAATTGCGGTGGCAATTCTGCAACTCCCTGCCACGGGAAATACGCATGCAGAATTGGTAAGCATATTCCCGCTAAACACTAGTGTTTTGTAAGTGTAATTAGCTTGCAGAATGCTAGCGTTTTCCAAGTGATCTGTAGCATCGCTTGGAAAACTGATTGACAGGTTGGTCACACTTGTCAAACATAGTGTTTGACAAGTGTGACCAACTTTTTACTATTGATGCTGCCTATGAAGCATCAATAGTAAAAAGATAGAATGTTAAAAATAATTTAAAAAATAAAAAATTGCGAGACCGCTACGTCATCACAGGTCATTGTCGCAAGGCATTACAAAATTTTGTAATGAAATTGAAATTGAAAATTTTGATTATGACTAATCCATTCTGGCAGAGAATTAAGCAGATTTCTCTGACAACATATTTTACAAAGTTTCTTATTTTCACATGTACTATTGATTTATGAAGTAAAATTAAAATAACGGTTATTCTTCGAGTATTTTGTACTGAAATTCGATTAGTCATTTCTGCATCTCTTGACAGTAGAAAATGCTTTTTTATTTTTTATTTTTTTTTGGCGTAGAATTTTTCCCACTCATTAGCATGGGTGAAATCTGCAAAAAAACAAGTGACATTCTGCAGGTTTTATTCTGCACCAAATCTGCTGGTCAAAAATAAGCAATATGAGCATGAGACTTCAGGATTCTCATTCAACTTGCTGGCATCAGGAAACCCTTCACGGCTTGTCACAAATATGCACTGAAAAAATGCAGCAAAAACGCAACGTGTACACACAGCCTAAAGGTTATAGTAAAGGATTAGATTTATGGGAATTTTGTTAACAGTGAAATGGTCTGGATTGGCTGACAGTGGTTTCAGGTTCTTATCACAGCAGTTGGGATGTGGCAGTGATGAGTCCTTACAGTTGTCATTGAATAGACTGGTTTGAAGACCTTGGGAGTAGAGATGAGTGAACCCGAACTGTAAAGTTTAATGTTCTTACCGTACACCTAATATCTGGTAACGAACTCCAAACATGGACTTTTTACGGGCAGTCTGGTTTACTGTTCTGGTTTGGATGACTAATAAAGTTTGTTGAAAGGCTGCAGCACAGCAAATCAACAAGCTTTTAGGCTGTGGGAACTTCCGGAGTCATCACTGCTGTGGCATGGCTGCGATTTGCAGGCACACCACGTGACCCAGCATGCAGGGCCGCCATCAGGGAATTACTGCCCTGACTGTCGTATGGGGCCCGAGCAGCAGAGGGGGCCCACATCGGGCCCCGTCTCTACTCCAGGCCCCAGCAGCAGGATTCTGCCAATGCAGGATCCAAACCTGCGTCTGCATGGTAATAGTTAAAGCCGCCAGCCAATTGGAGGCTGGCAGCTGACGTCAGCACGGACATTGCCGGAATATGACGTCATCGTCATTCGCTGGCGAGTGTGCGCTAGTGCAGCGCTCCAGGGTCCTGGTCGTTGCAGTAATGTCACTTTCCTCTAGGGGGTGGTGATGTTACGTTTGGAGGCAATAAAGGAGATCTCACTACCAGGTAACACCAATACACAACACATTTCATACTCCAGTCCACTAGGCTCCTATTTATTAGGGCACTCTTCACAATTAGGTAAAACTGGTGGTCTGGATAGAAAGTTAGGCAGATGTTGGCTGAGCTTGACTCAGGCAGCTGCTAGCTGAGCTCCGCTCAGTTAGTTGGTCCCTGACAGGGGTGGGATCCTGTCAGAGGCTGGGACAGAAAGACACGGAGCTGTGCCTGCCCCAAGTGCGGCAGCTTCCAGAAAGAGACACGAACAGAGAACTGTATTGTAGAGAGTGAGAAAAAGTCATATCAAAAGGAGAGGAAACCAGAAGGAGTTCTGCCCTACACAGGCTGCCTCCTTCTGAGGCGCAGGATCCCGGTAGCCGGAACACCGAGGGAGCAACAGTTCTTTATGCCTTGCTCCAGAGACCAGCAGAACAGCTAATTCCACGTTACCTGCCCGCCCTATACCCAGGAGGCAAGATGGCACCCAAGAGAGGCCGGGGCGTGATAGAGTCCTGTAAAAAGCCTCATGCCACCGGTCATATGGGTTTGTCCTATCCTATCTGAGGATAGAGAGAGACACAACATCTAGAACATCTACGACAGTTGTGAGGACCTTATGAGAGGCTCAGCAGTAAGGTACTACAACACCCAGGCGCTAGAGGAAGGCTACTGATTTCTACCTGGATAAGGGGACTCTGGATTTGCCTACAAACCGGCCGGACCCTGCCTGCCTTGTGATGTGGTGCTCTGGACTGCAGATGCTGAAGTCTTCAGTAAAAAGGTAAAGAGACTGCACCCTTGTGTCCTCGTTCTTCACAGCGCCTCACACCATCCACCATCTACACACTGGGAAGCCCTGGGGATATACTTCACCTGTGGGAAGGTATACCATCTAGCTGCCATAACTTCACTCCAGGGGACCCCTAAGCAGCGTCGGTCACCCTGACCGAATACCAAAGGTGGCGTCATGAACATATCCCTTTAAAGACTTTTCCTCTTTAATACGGACATCCCTAGGGCCACGGACTGGGTCAGCCACCGTGACATCCCCCTTGAGAACCGAAGGACCCGGTACTGAGGGGGGATGCCGGGTCCCTCTTACTCACGGGCACATAGCGGCCATGTGGTGTGCCGCTATTAGCTGCACGCCACTGGCTGGGAGCCCCTGTAGGAGAGGGGGCCCAAGGCAGCTGCTTGGCCTGCCTGCCCATAACACTGGCCCTGGCTCTGCATAGAGTAAGTGTAGAAGAAGAAAAAAATAATAATAATGAATACAAAGGTTCTAAATATACATATAATATATCTTTATTAATTATAAAAGAATAAAATAATAGAGGTGGGAACAACAACCATATGAGAAGCAAACACAGATCACAGGAACAGTGAACATGCATACATACATACATACAAAAAAAAAATAATTACTCAAGAACAAAAATATAAAAAGATATAATTTTTATTAAGTAGAAAACCACATACAAAGCACATAAAAAAGACAAGGTTTAAAAGAGTGGGGAACCACAAAATGGTACCTTTTACCCACTGTAAAGCAATAAGGAGGCTGCACATGATAAATCCATCTAATAATCTATCCCCAATGAGTGGAAGCACCATGCGGTCATGGAGTCCTTCCAGAGAGCACAAGAATAAGCTCTACAAACTAAGCAAAAAAAAAAGTGCAAAAAATATTACCTCCTAGTGGGTGATGGTGCCAGCCCAAACGCACATTTCATCCGGCAATGGCATCACACCAAAAAGAGCAGGGTTTTATAATCCACAATGCCCAATCAATGAATGGATAACAACAAACAATTTAGCAACAGTATCTCTAATTGGTTCAGTATACATAGATGTGCTCACGTATGACATGGATGAGAGCCGAGTCACATGACTGAAGCGCCGGACCAATGCCGCACCATTGCCCCCTCCGAGTTCCCTAATCGTTGCCGAGGACTTTGCCACACACTTCAAAAATAAGATAGACCAAACAAGGCAAGTCTTTGTTGTCCAACCACCACACCCCCTTTGTATGAGAGACCAATGCCCAAACCCCATAACTTCACTCTCCAAAATCTCTGAAGGGGAGCTTGCTCATCTTCTCTCCAAATCACACCTCACCACTTGTGCACTTGACCCCATCCAATCCCACCTCCTCCCCAACCTCACCACCACACTAATCCCATCCCTAACCCATCTCTTCAACCTTTAACTAACTTCTGGTACCTTCCCCTCTGTCTTCAAACATGCCACAATCACACCTATCCTCAAAAAGCCATCCCTTGACCCAAGTGCTATGTCCAGCTATCGCCCCATATCTTTGCTCCCATTTGCTTCCAAACTCCTTGAGCAGCACGTCCATGCTGAACTTTCCTCTCGCTTTGCATCTAACTCTCTCTTCGACAACCTACAATCTGGCTTCCATCCCCACCATTCCACTGAGACTGCCCTGACCAAAATTACTAACGACTTACTTACAGCCAAAGCTAACAGACAATTCTCTATACTCCTCCTCCTTGATCTGTCCTCTGCCTTCGACACAGTTGACCACTGCCTCCTACTACCGATCCTCTCTTCCTTTGGGGTCAAAGACCTTGCCCTATCTTGGATCTCCTCATACCTTGCCAACCACACATTTAGCGTTTCCTACTCCCATACTAACTCTTCATCTCGCCCCCTCTCTGTTGGAGTCCCCCAAGGCTCTGTCCTAGGACCCTTACTCTTCTGAATCTATACACTCGGCCTGGGACAACTCATAAGGTCCTATGGCTTCCAGTACCATCTATATGCCGATGACACTCAGATCTACCTCTCAGGCCCAGATGTCTCCTCTCTGCTCTCCAGAATCCCAGAGTGTCTATCAGCCATATCCTCTTCTTCTCCTCTCGCTTCCTCAAGCTCAATGTGGACAAATCTGAAATCATTATCTTTCCTCCATCACGCATATCTTCCCTACCTGATCTATCTGTCAAAATAAATGAAATCACACTTCCCCTGTCCCCAAAATCCTCTGCCTCAGAGTAACCCTTGACTCTGCCCTGTCCTTCAAACCGCACATCCAAGCTCTCGCCACCTCCTGTCACCTCCAGCTCAAAAATATTTCAAGAATCCGTCCTTTCCTCAACCCACACTCTACCAAAATGCTCGTGCATGCCCTAATCATCTCCCGCATCGACTACTGTAACATACTCCTCTGTGGCCTACCTTCTAACACTCTCGCACCCCTCCAGTCCATCCTTAACTCTGCTGCCTGACTAATTAATCTCTCTTCTCGCTACACTCCTGCTTCCCCTCTTTGTAAATCCCTTCATTGGCTCCCAATTTTCCAGCGTATCCAGTTTAAATTACTAACACTGACCTACAAAGCCATCCATAATCTTTCTCCTCCGTATATTTCCACACTAATCTCTCAATATCTTCCCTCACGTGATCTCTGGTCCTCCCAAGACCTCCTCCTCTCCTCCACGCTTATTCGCTCCTCACCCAATCGCCTCCAAGACTTCTCCCGAATATCACCCATCCTCTGGAATTCAGTGCCCCAGCACGTTCAGTTATCCACTACTTTTGGATCCTTCAAAAGAAACCTGAAAACCCACCTCTTCAAAGAAGCTTACAGCCTGTAAAAACCACATGGCCACCTGAACACCATTGGAGCTACTGCAACCCTTGACCTACTGTCTCCTTAATCCTATAGAATGTAAGTCCGCAAGGGCAGGGTCCTCTTCCCTCTGTACCAGTCTGTCATTGTTAGTTTTGTTTACTGTAAGTGATATTTGTATTTTGATGTAACCCATTCTCATGTACAGCACCATGGAATCAATGGTGCTATATAAATAAATAATAATAATAATAATAATAATAATAATATTAATATTGGTCACGCCCTGAGATGCCTCCCCGTGCACACTGACAGGCGCGTGCGCACAGTAGGCCAGCAAATCACAACAAAAGGAGTTCAAGTCTCATGTTGCAATCCCCCAATGTAAGTAGAAAAAAGGAGAGATCGTTAGTTTCAATACTTAGATACAGTCTCAATCATGCACATGCATAAGTGGCAGATTACCAGCAATATATATTTATCCCTAAAAGGTAATAACCGGGCACATGTATGTGGAATTGACTTCACCATAATATATTAGAGACTGTGAGGTATTGATTTGATTTAGTATGACATTATGTGTGTAAAAAAAAAAAAAAAATCAAACAGTATATAAATTTGTGCTATTGACAGTATTAGATATAGTGAATAAGGGCATACAAACTGCATAGATTGTATTTATGTATGGTATTCTCAAGTATGTGGTATGATAGGTATACATCATACAGGTGGAGTGACAGGATAAGTATCCTAGATAAGGTGCAATTTTTTTTCTTTTTCTGAACTTATAGTTTCACCGATGGGTCTTCATTTGTCCTGTATACACATGCGGTGATGATTACTACACTCTTTCACCTTCTAATGTACTTATTACTAGTAGTGTTGAGCATTCCGATGCTGCAAGTATCGGGTATCGGCCGATACTTGCTGTATCGGAATTCCGATACCGGGATTCCGATACTCTTGTGGTATCGGGTATCGGGTATCGCAACAACATTAATGTTAAAATGTGTAAAAGAGAGAATTAAAATAAAAAATATCGCTATACTCACCTCTCCGACGCAGCCGGGACTTCAGCGAGGGAACCGGCAGCGTTGTTTGTTTAAAATTCGCGCTATTACTTGGTTACGTGAATTCCCGGCTTGTGATTGGTCAGGTCGGCCATGTTGCCGGGACGCGGACCAATCACAGCAAGCCGTGACGAAATTACGTCACGGCTTGCTGTGATTGGTCCGCGTCCCGGCAATATGGCCGCCCTGACCAATCACAAGCCGTGACGTCACGGGAGGCTGGACACGCGCCCATTTTAAAATGAGCGCGTCCAGCCTCCCGGCTTGTGATTGGTTGACCGCGGCGCAACCAATCACAAGCCGCGACGTCACGGGAGGCTGGACACGCGCCCATTTTAAAATGAGCGCGTGTCCAGCCTCCCGTGACGTCACGGCTTGTGATTGGTCAGGGCGGCCATATTGCCGGGACGCGGACCAATCACAGCAAGCCGTGACGTAATTTCGTCACGGCTTGCTGTGATTGGTCCGCGTCCCGGCAACATGGCCGACCTGACCAATCACAAGCCGGGAATTCACGTAACCAAGTAATAGCGCGAATTTTAAACAAACAACGCTGCCGGTTCCCTCGCTGAAGTCCCGGCTGCGTCGGACAGGTGAGTATAGCGATATTTTTTATTTTAATTCTTTCTTTTACACATTAATATGGTTCCCAGGGCCTGAAGGAGAGTTTCCTCTCCTTCAGACCCTGGGAACCATCAGGAATACCGTCCGATACTTGAGTCCCATTGACTTGTATTGGTATCGGGTATCGGTATCGGATTGGATCCGATACTTTGCCGGTATCGGCCGATACTTTCCGATACCGATACTTTCAAGTATCGGACGGTATCGCTCAACACTAATTACTAGTTATTCATTTCCCACATGCGTACTTACTTTTGAGTTTCTCTTTCTGCATATAGTAAGGACAGGACACAGCTGGGGTGAGGGACACTATTAGGTTTTGTGTGTGCACAGTTTTCAGAAAGATTCTCTGTGTGTACTCTGCACCCATGTCTGCAGAGGTAGTGCGCAAGAAACAAAGTGGTCTACTCTGCACCCATGTCTGTGGGAGTAGTGTGCATAAAAATAAATAGTGATGAGCGAACGTGCTCGCCACTACTCGTTACTCATCCGAGTATCACTATGCTCGGTGTACTCGGCGAGCACCGAGAATTTCCGGGATTATTCGTCAGGAGCTCGGGTCTCCACCCTGCAATTTTGGCACTCTTTGGAGTGCCAATGAACATGCAGGGATTGTCTGCCATGCACTGTAAGGGTATGTGCACTTGTTGCTGATTTGTCTGCTGATTTTTCCGCACTGAATCCACATCTCTTGGCAGGAAATGCCGGTAAAAATTTTTGCATTTTTGGTGCATTTTTTATGCGTTTTTTTGTGCAGATTTGATGCGTTTTTTATGCATTTTTAATGTGTTTTTGTATGCGTTTTTGAAAGCTAAATAAAGATCTATTATTGAACAAAAAAAAAAGATTTGTGATGTCATTTATTGTCCAACCTCCTCTTTTACATTTGTCCAACCCACACTCCATTACACACAGATAGATAGATAGATAGATAGATAGATAGATAGATAGATAGATAGATAGATATTAGGTAAATAGATAATAGCTGGATAGATATGGGATAGATAGATAGATAGATAGATAGATAGATAGATAGATAGATAGATAGATAGATAGATAGATAGATCTATAAATAATATCTATCGATCTATGTATAGATCTATCTGTCTATATGTAGTGACATGAAAAACCATTACTAATGTATGTTATATGTCATACGGTAAGTGTGTTCTCTATTCCTTACATGATTACACTTGTGACACCGGCTCCCTGTCTTGCCTTGGGAGGAGGTAAATTATTTAATACTATGCTGCCCTCTCCTGCCTTGTTTTGGTATTACAACTTGTAGTACTATGCTGCCCTCTTCAGCCTTAGTTTGTCATTGCAACTTGTTTTTCTGATTTGAAAATAAGTGGCAGTTGGAGGTGGTGCGTGTGAGACGAAAAAAGGTCGCATTACAGCGGGTTTTGGTGAGGAGAGGAGGTTGAAAATTGGGGCTCCTGGATTGGGACAAGCGGGGAGTACAAATGGCACCCTATTCGGAGTGCGCCGCTTTTACAGCAACAGAGTGCTGAGACAAGAGAAGGAACTGCAGAACTGCGCAGCAGATTCCCCGGATACTCCGATTCGATTAAGGTCGGCTGATCCTCCCCCTTCACGCAGCACAGTTAGTCAAATGGAAAGTTACTGCCATCCTCCAAAGGCCAAGACCGAGAAAAGGCTTTGACCGTCGCAATGTGTAAGAAAAATTTTATCGACTACCCATGACTTTTATATTGAAAAAACATAAGAATTGTTACCAATCTTCAGTAAAGTTCATCTTTCAAGTTTGCACGAGACCCCGGTGTATGCTTCTTTCGTCCGCGGCCTCATACCTTGCAGGCATCAATGTAACTCTCAGTCTCATATATCCCCCTTTATAATTGCCACCTAACCTAGGGAATGTTAGAGCCATAGGAGTCACCGTGACGGATCCATCCTCCAAGATACTAGGCCCTGCATCTCACAAGGCGATGCGTCAATTAAAATGGCGTCACGAACAGGATGAACCTTCTGTGCCTGCATGTACTCTAACTGTTTACTAAGACTGTTTTAACAGAGCTCACTATTCTAAAAGTGAAACTCACAATGGCAGACAAAGGTGAAAATGAGCCTCTTTGCAACAGCACTTCTGATAAAGCCTCCACTGCATTTACAGTGCCTTGCGAAAGTATTATTGGTTATTTTACATTTTTGTGGAAATTCAAAAACTGAAAATTGTGGCGTGCAATATTATTCAGCTCATTTACTTTCAGTGCAGCAAACTCACTCCAGAAGTTCATTGTGGATCTCTGAATGATCTAATATTGTCCAAAATGCCTAATGATAATAAATATAATCCACCTGTGTGTAATCAAGTCTCCGTATAAATGCACCTGCTCTGTGATAGTCTCGGGGTTCTGTTTGAAGCAGAGAGAGCATCATGAAGACCAAGGAACACAACAGGCAGGTCCGTGATACTGTTGTGGAGAAGTGTAAATTTTGATTTGGATACAAAATGATTTCCAAAACTTTAAACATCCCAAGGAGCACTGTGCAAGCGATCATATTGAAATGGAAGGAGTATCATACCACTGCAAATCTACCAAGACCCGGCCGTCCCTCTAAACTTTCATCTCAAACAAGGAGAAGACTGATCAGAGATGCAGCCAAGAGGCCCATGATCACTCTGGATGAACTGCAGAGATCTACAGCTGAGGTGGGACAGTCTGTCCATAGGACAACAATCGGTCATACACTGCACAAATCTGGCCTTTATGGAAAACTGGCAAGAAGAAAGCCATTTCTCAAAGATATCCATAAAAAGTGTAATTTAAAGTTTGCAACAAGCCACCTGGGAGACACACCAAACATGTGGAAGAAGGTGCTCTGGTCACATGAAACCAAAATAGAACTCTTTGGCAACAATGCCAAACGATATGTTTGGTGTAAAGGCAACACAGCTTATCACCCTGAACACACCATCCCCACTGTCCAACACGGTGGAGGCAGCATCATGGTTTGGACCTGTTTTTCTTCAGCAGGGATAAGGAAGATGGGTAAAATTGATGGGAAGATGGATGGAGCCAAATACAGGACCATTCTTGAAGAAAACCTGTTGGAGTCTGCAAAAGACTTGAGACTGGGACGGAGATTTATCTTCCAACAAGACAATGATCCCAAACATAAAGCAAAATCTACAATGGAATGGTTCACAACTAAACGTATCCAGGTGTTAGAATGGCCAAGTCAAAGTCCAGATCTCAATCCAATCGAGAATCTGTGGAAAGAGCTGAAAACTGCTGTTCACAAATGATCTCCATCAAACCTCACTGAGCTCGAGCTGTTTGCTAACGAAGAATGGGCAAGAATTTCAGTCTCTCGATGTACAAAACTGATAGAGACATACCCCAAGTGCCTTGCAGCTGTAATCATAGCAAAAGGTGGCGCAACAAAGTATTTAGTTAACGGGGCCGAATAATATTGCACGCCCCCCTTTTCAGTTTTTTTAATTTGCACAAAAATGTAAAATAACCAATAAATTTAATTCAACTTCACAATTGTGTTCCACTTGTTGTTGATTCTTCCCCAAAAATGTACATTTGGTATCTTTATGTTTGAAGCATGATATGTGGGAAAAGGTTGAAAAGTTCCAGGGGGCCGAATACTTTCGCAAGGCACTGTAGCTAAAGGACACTGAAGAATCAGGAAGGATGCTGGAATGGTCACTTAAGTAGTCCTGCAACATCTTGGTCAACTTCTCCGTCCTCGTCATTTTTACACCCACAGATAAACTTTGCTGATGTGATGGTCTCATAAAAAAGGCCCAGTTGGTGGACATTTTTACCCCCCCAAGTTGCACCTGGTGTGCATGGCCCTCCCCCCTGTAATCATTGTGGGTGAAAAGAGCCAGTACCTCTGCTAGCCGTGTTGACTGAGGGTAATCTTTTTAGAAAGTCTTCCACAATCGCCCTCTGGCATGCATGCACTGAAAATGGCATGTCTGCCTCCATCATGAGAGAAGCAATTTATCTTTGCATCGTGAGTCAAGAAAGGTGCACAGCCAGTATGTCATGTTGGACAAAATGTGTTTCAGCAAGGGTCTTGGAAAAGGCATCTGGACATGAATTCTGCCATGTGTGACAGACTACAAAGAGTCAAAACATTCAGTGTCCTCACCAGGAAGAACACTAACCATCCTCTTCTCTTCACAACACATAGCCTACTCCGCCTCCCCTTCAGGCCATCCATGCTGGACAGGCATGAAACTGGGATTGGGAGTCCCCTCTGTAGCGCAGACCAAAAACTCCTGCTCCTCCTCCTCCTCCTCCTGTTCCTCATCATCATCCAATGTGGCCTGAGAATATTGCGTGAGGTTGAGCTGTGTGGTATCTGCCATTGTAAAATCTTAATTCATAGCCCCCCAGCTCTTCAAAGATTCCTCTTTGAGATTATGCAGCAAATGTTTTCATAGACAGAGCAGCGGGATGGTTATGCTGATAATAGCGTCATCAGCGCTCACGATCTTGATGCAGTACCCAAAGCTTTGAAGAACCTCACATATGTCAGCGATTCACCCCCACTCGGCAGTTGTTTTGTGTGGGGGTTGAGTGTTACTCTAACGGGCATTGAGAAGCTGTAATTCAGACAATGCCCTCTGCTGCTCACTAAGCCTTGCCAACGTATGAAAGTTTGAAATCCAGCAAGTGGACAGGTCACAAATCAGTCAGTGACAAGGCAAATTAAAGTGCTTCTACAGGGAAGCTAGACCAGAGAAAGCCTGAGATGACTTTTGAAAATGGGCACTGTCACGGTATACCTTGGCAAGTAGGTCTGACAAATCAGGGTATGTGCCTGAAGAAGATATGCTATTTTGTGCCATATAATACTCTTCAATACATTTTTCTTGCAGAGCCAAATACATATGGAATATTTCATTTCCATATAAGTTTGTCAATGTTGGAGATCAGAAGAGGAAAATTGAGTTTATATAGTTCTCCTAAATTAGGAGAGAGTTTGGCTCCCAAGAGTAAAATAAATAAATAAAATGGGATGACCAACTTAAAGGGGAGTTAATGTCTAGTTGTTTTTTAACCCCTTTCTGACCTCGGACGGGATAGTACGTCCGAGGTCAGAAGCCCCTCTTTGATGCGGGCTCCGGCGGTGAGCCCGCATCAAAGTCGGGACATGTCAGCTGTTTTGAACAGCTGACATGTGCCCGTAATAGGCGCGGGCAGAATTGCGATCTGCCCACGCCTATTAACTAGTTAAATGCCGCTGTCAAACGCAGACAGCAGCATTTAACTACCGCTTTCGGCCGGGCGGCCGGAAATGAGCGCATCGCTGACCTCTGTCACATGATCGGAGGTCGTTGATGCTTCTCCATTGTAACCATAGAGGTCTTTGAGACCTCTATGGTTACTGATCACTGGTAGCTGTGAGCGCCACCCTGTGGTCGGCGCTCACAGCACACCTGCAATTCTGCTGCATAGCAGCGAACATCAGATCGCTGCTATGTAGCAGAGGCGATCAGGTTGTGCCTGCTTCTAGCCTCCCATGGAGGCTATTGAAGCATGGCAAAAGTAAAAAAAAAAGTAAAAAAAAATGTGAAAGAAATAAAAAAAATATAAAAGTTTAAATCACCCCCCTGTCGCCCCATTCAAAATAAATCAATAAAAAAATTCAAATCTACACATATTTGGTATTGCGGCGTTCAGAATCGCCCAATCTATCAATTAAAAAAAGCATTAACCTGATCGCTAAATGGCGTAGCGAGAAAAAAATTCAAAACGCCAGAATTACGTTTTTTTGGTCGCCGCGACATTGCATTAAAATGCAATAACGGGCGATCAAAAGAACGTATCTGCACCGAAATGGTATCATTAAAAATGCCAGCTAGGCACACAAAAAATAAGCCCTCAACCGACCCCAGATCATGAAAAATGGAAACGCTACGGATATCGGAATATGGCGCAAATTTTTTTTCTTTTTTAGAATTTTTAGTTTGGAATTTTTTTTCACCACTTAGATAAAAAATAACCTAGTCATGTTAGGTGTCTATGAACTCGTGCTGACCTGGAGAATCATAATGTCAGGTCAGTTTTAGAATTTTGTTAACCTAGCAAAAAAGCCAAACAAAAAACAAGTGTGAGATTGCACTTTTTTTGCAATTTCACCGCACTTGGAATTTTTTTCCTGTTTTCTAGTATACTACATGCTAAAACCAATGATGTCATTCAAAAGTACAACTTGTCCTGCAAAAATAAGCCCTCACATGGCCATATGGATGGAGAAATAAAAAAGTTATGGCTCTGGGAAGGAGGGGAGCGAAAAAACTAACACGGAAAAACGGAAAATCCCAAAGTCATGAAGGGGTTAATATTGTTTGGAAGGCTAATATTAACAACTTGTGATTTGTATGTGTTAATTTATAGTTGAACAGGGACCCAAATTCCTTCAACCAAACTATAGTATCATGGATTAGAAATAAGAATCAGCAAGTCGTCCGCATATGCTGCAACCTTATTCTCTCTCCCTCCGCATTTGATACCCTATATCTTCCATCCAGTCTGAGTTTCAGAAATAGAGCTTCTATTGTTATAAGGAAGAGGAGAGGTGAGAGGAAGCACCCTTGTCTGGTGCCGTTGGTAATGCCAAAAGAGGGAGATAGTTCACAAGGACACTTGCAGTTGGATCGTTGTACATGGAGAAGACTGCGGATATAAACCCATTGGGAGTATTAAATGCTGCCAATGCCTCTCTCATGTACAGCCAATCCACATGGTCGAAGGCTTTTCTGTGTCTGTCCCCAGCAGCAGCAGAGGTGTGGACAAAACACAGGCGTGATGAATGATTTATATAACTCAAAAAATATTGTCTTTTCGCTCTGTGTGTGGAACAAAACCAACTTGGTCTTTATCGATAACAGAGGGCAAAACCTTCAGCAGTCTTAGCGATAATTTTTGCAAACAATTTAAGTTTTGTATTTAATAGGAAGATCAGTCTATAACTACTACACAAGGTATGATCGTTTCCTTCTTTTGGGATTATTGGGTGTGAGTCTTCCTCAACTTTTCCTTTGTTTGCCTGAGAGACTCAAAAGGGCAGTCTCCCACGTCAAGGATGGAAGTACCAGAAGAAGCATTGATAGCTCCTGGACTGTGCTTCAAAACTTCAATGCAAAGGTCTGAGAGGTCCATCAGAACTAATGCATTGTTGAGATCTTTCTTCGAACGAATAGTCATTCTCTTCTCGTCTATCGTGAAGGAGATGCCAAAGGGGAATATCCAAGAATAAAGAATCTTCTTACTCAGCAAGATATCTGTTAATTGTTTTAAGATCCTCATTTTTGTAGGGTCTGATAGGAAATGTCTTGGTAAATGTAGATTTGAGCACCCTCAAAGGTTATATGTCCTCAAAGGTTATATCTTCCTTGACTTTAAAGTGAAGAAGACGATAAATTATGTCCCTAGGCAGTTCAGATGGTTCAGGCTTCTTCCGTAAAGCTCTTTCTATCATAACTTCATCTTGATAGCTATAGACTAGAATTAAAATGAAAAGGGCCTTGATTGTGGAGTGGACCGATTCTGGGAGAATGGCTTCTGGAAGGCCCCTGGTGTACAAATTATTTAATCTCCCTCTATTCTCTTGATCTGTTAAGGCCTCAAACATGGAGTTTAAGGGTAAGTTCACACAGGGCATTTTTGCTGCATTTTTTTTCTGCTGCAAAACCTGATCATCTTGGCAGGAAAGAAGCTGGTTTAGGTGCATTTTTGGTGCGTTTTTTGTGGCGTTTTTGTGGCGTTTTTGTGGCATTTCTGGTTCATTTTTTCATGCATTTTTTTCACTTTGTGCATGCCAATAAAGTTGAGTGCACACAGAGAAAGAAAAACAACTGCCTGTAGATAGAATGAATAGATAGATTGACAGAATAGATAGAATGAATAGATAGATTGATGGAATAGATCGATTGATAGAATATAGATTGATAGAATAGATAGATTGATAGAATAGATAAAATAGAATAGATACATTGCCTGCGGTATCCTCTTCACTGGCATTTTCCCATGGCTGTGAGAGAGCACAGGCTCGGTGACGTCACCGCTCGCTACTGAGCCTGCACCCGCTCCGTCTCATTCATTCTCCAGTCGCTTACAGCTGGGAGCAGTCACATTGGCAGCTCTCCCGCTTGTAAGCTTTATCCCCCCCAGATACTGTGTGAGACACTCGATATATTGGACTACAAAGGATCATGAAGTATACTTTTGCTTTTTTATTTTATTTTTATTACAGAAGATCGAGGGCTTCACTTTGGAATGGCAGAACAATAAAAAGATGGTCAAAACTGTGTGGTGTTTTATTTCATTAAAATACATTTTTTCTGCATGTGCAGTATGTGTGTGTGTTTATTTAACCCTTTAATTACTATAGGATTAGTAATGGATAGGTGTCTTATTGATGCTTCTCCATTACTAAGCCGGCTTAATGTCAGTTTACAATTGCGAGGTGACACTAACCCATTATTACCCCGCTTGACACCGCTACAGGGCAAGTGGGAAGAGCCAGAATTGGCTCTTCTATATCAATGGCCCCTTACCAGCCTGAGAATACCAGCCCCCAGCTGTGAGCTTTGGCAAGGCTGGTTGTCAAAAATGGGGGGAAACCCACGCCTTTTTTAAAGTTATTTATTTAAATTTAAAAAAAAAGCGTGAGGACCCCTCTGTTCTTGATAACTAGCCTTGCTGAAGCTGACGGCTGGGGGTTGCAGCCCCCAGCTGTGAGTTTTGTCTGGCTGGTTATCAAAATTAGGGGGGAACTCAAGCCGTTTTTTTAAAAATTATTTATAGCTAGATGAAAACTCCCATCCGCCGCTCCTGCTGTCACTGTATTTAGTGGCTGTAGGTGTCAGATGATGGGACCAGTAGTCCCATCCGCTGACACCAGTGATCAGAGGTGAGTTTACACCTATGATCACAGCTGAGTGCTCCCTGCTTTTGACAGCATGGGAAGTGCAGCTCTCTGACCGGTGGGGAGGATATCCCTGCCAATCAGAAGCGTTGTTTGCCTCGCTGTCATGCATATGACAGCGTATCAAACACTAATGTTGGACCCCCTATTCAAGTGAATTGGGGGTCCACTGCTGGATGACAGGCTGCATGGATGCATCATGCACCCTGCCATCTAGATGTAGCAGAGCCGTGTGTGACATCACATCCGGCTCTCCTTGACTTTTCTGCAGCAAATATGCTGCAAGAAAACTTAGCCTAGCATATTTGCAGCGTTTTTTCACCATCTATTCAAGTCAATGGGTGAAAAACGCTGAAAAAACGCTGAAAGAAGTGACATACCCTGCCCTATGTCAAAAAATCCAGCAAAGCACAAAATACTGATCACACAAAAACCCAATGCGTGTGCATGAGAATTCTGAAATCTCATAGGCTTTGCTGGTACTGTAAAAAGCAGCTGAAAATTAGCATAAAAAAAACGCCCAGTGTGAACTTACCCTAAGTATTGCTGACATTTCTGTAACCCCTTCATTGACACTAAGGAGAAGCTACAGAGTGAGTCTTGGGTTGTCTCAAAGCTTTCCACTCTACTGCGTATTTGGCTCATTTTTTGTTTAACATCATTAATTTTTTTCATAAGTGGGTTAAGGGCATTAGAAAGAGCCTTTTTTTTAAGAACGAGTGAAATACTGGCATAGAGACTTGTGCGGAGGCACCTCATCACTGTCTTGTTCACTCAGAGAGAATCCCTTTGAATAATTATTGTTTGGGTTTTTGTAGACATAATAGGTTGTGAAATATTTGTTTTCTTGATGAATTTCTCCATTTCTCATTTTGCACTTTTTATATTGGTATTGGCTTCTCTGGTGGAGCCACCTCCTATTTTAACCATCCTGAAGAGAATATGCTATATATGCTGAAGTATCGCATTATACAGAGTTCCATTTTATTTTTTGGAAAGTTTACATTGCAGAACGTAGATTAGTTTAGAGATTTTATAAAATTATAGCAGGTAGTGTTACTGTGTAGTGTTGTTCTCTACTCTGCCACTAGATGTCAGGGAAACTCCAGTCTTTGGAGAAGTCCAGATACTTGAAAAAATTCCCTTGTTCATCAAGGGAAGCAGTGGGCAACAGACTGGCTGATGCAACAGCAAAAGAAGCAGTAATGATGCCACATGACACAGAAACATCTCATATCTGCTCTCTCTAATGGATCTGGAAACAAAGGAAAAGGGACAACCTTGGAACACTCCAGAAGCAAGCATCCAAAGACGAAAAGGGGAAATGGAG